>NW_004955483.1:5246393-5334436 GCF_000276665.1 Chinchilla lanigera | reverse complement strand
GAAATAAAACCTTTCCTTCCTTAATTTTGGGCACCAGGTATTTTGTCCCAGCAATGAGAGAAAAGTAACCAAGACACACTTGCACTCGCATTTGCATTTGCAAAGATTTTCACTAAGTAGTTTATTATAGATTTTCTATATCATATCAGAGAAGAAAGACCCAAGAGTACAGTTAAGGAAATGAAAACCCAGAAGTGAAATCTGTCCTTTAAAAAGTTGTGTTAAAATGCATGCAACATAGAATTTACCATTTTTATCATCTTGAAGTGTGTGACTTGGTGCATTATTTCACCAAATGGTGTGTGAATATTACCATTGTCTAGTTCCAGAACTTTTCAGTCCCCAAAAAGAAATTCCATATCCATTAAATAATAATTCCGAGGGCTTTTCCCCACACCTTAGCAATCATTCAGCTCTATTACTTGGCCCTTCGCTTAGCATAATATGACCAAGGTATCCCTGTGGATACCATATCTATATTTTAGTACTTCACTCCAGTTTAATGCTGAATAACATCCCGCTATTTGGATATACTATAGTTTGTTTATCCATTTAGTGTGTGGTGGTTAAATGATTTTGTTTTGCTTTTCTGTATTTCTTTTTTGAGATGGGATCTCCTCTGTTGCTCAAGCTGGCACAATCTTTCTGCTTCAACCTGCCAGGTTAAATGCTTTGAACATCAATCAATGCCAATATTATTAAAAATATCTTAAGTATGCACTAACGATCAGTAGATGATCATTTTAGTAGTGGTGATCATTTGTAGCTAAGCTTTAGAAATGGAATCCTTTTCCTTCAGCCAGTTCATCACAAGAACGGACTCTCTTTGCTGAGAACAAGATTCACAATGGATCTTTATTTCCTCAATTGCTGAGACAGATAGAAATGTATCTGAGAGATGTGATTGCCTTGACGAAGTGGATCTTCTGAACACTATAGGATAGTATTCCTCTTCCGGAACCTCGGGGTTCCTAGGGGAAGGCTTGGGGCTGGAAAGCTTTTGGGAGGAGCTTGCAGAAGGAGGTTCAGAAGTTCTCTCTTGGGTTACATATGTCTGGAGGCTCCATTCTGCTGCCATCCTGGCTTGTGTTTGGATGATGTTCATAAATGACTCTACTTCAGGTGTTCAAAGGTTTTTCCTACATTGGGGCCATTCTACGGGGTTTGGATTTCAATCGCTGCAGTGTTTCCCCAGGTTTCCAGGGTGACTACTGCACTGTGTCATCATTGCGTTTGTAGAATGGAGGGAGGATGCAGCAGGTCAGATAAGGGGAGGCAGGGCTGGTGCAGATGGAAGTGTCTCCAGCCCCTGTCCTCACAAGGACAGATAGGGCTATTTTGTTGCAGTCAAAAATGTCTGTCTGAAAAAGAGCTGAGCTGGGAACCTGTGAAGGAAATTAGGTGTCACAGACAAGACAGAGTTTGTTCTATAGTTTATGCAGATCTTGGCCAGTTTCAATTGACTTCTCTGTATATTTGGAGACTTTCACATCAGAATTGTCTTTCAAGATACTTCTCCGAATTTGGCTGTTACATTAGAGGAGAAAAAAATTCTTAAACCAGGGAGGTGGGAACATAGGTGTTAGTTATTCTGTGAGTTTTTAATATGTTCTATACATTTTATTAAAAATCACCTGGATTCTGATTTTGCAATAAATTCTGAAAATATCTGACACAAGCTGAGCAGTTAACAATGAAAATGGATGATAATTGCTTTTCCTTTTCGAAAAAATAGCCCATGCCCTTAATTACATCGCTGTGTGTACAGCTCAGCATCTGTTTGGGTGGTACATGTCAGAAAGTCTAAGGGAGTGATCCTGAATAATAATGCCCAGCCTCCTGCACCACTGCCATCCCAGATGTGATCTGCCACTTCCACTCCAATTCCTGGTGTTGGAACTTCTCTGCAGTGATTAGGACAAGATGCCAAATTGGCTCATGGCTGCAAATGAACATCAGGTGGGTCCAAGTGATTTACAAACCAGCAACATGATTTATTTCCTAAGCCAGACAGTTTTCCTAGGGAAGCTGCACTGCTTTTCTGGAAGGTCATTATCATAATACCTTAGTCATCATAACACAGCACTTTGTGGAAGAAATGTACACAGTTAAATATAATTTAAACATGAAAGAAAACTAACAGATAATATGGGACATAGTATGTGCTCAATACATCATCTTTCATTTTGAAAACATCGGCAAAAGTCTATGTCGGGGGTCCTAGAGTATTTTCCAAGTGAAAAGGATATTAATGACCTAGGTATACGCCAGGCTTTTTGAGATAACTTTCCAAATACTTGTATTTTGACTTAAGACATGAGCAAAAAGGCTTAGCCTGAGCCCAAATGGACTCTGCATACCTGTGAACCTCTGGCTCTTCTAGACTGAGAGACTTGGGTACGACCTCTGTAGGTATTGCTAGAGTACAGATCTTCACATAGAAAGCTTAAACTCTTTCAGTCTCCCTGTGGAATGGGATTTCATTTATGTTTGAACATCTCTACCAGCAGGGATCTTGCTATCCTTTATTTCTGAAAATGAAACATTGGTCCCATTGGCAAAAGAAACTCACCTGTAATTCTCTGCCAGATCAATTGCATGATAGATTGATTTTATTAACTACAAATTGATGGAGTCATGTTACCCATAAGATTCTTACTATTTGTATGAGCTTCAAAGGTTTCCACGGAAAAGTGCCGCAAAATGGATAACATACAGCAGCAGAAACTAACTCAGTTCTGGAGGCTGGAAGTCTGACATTAGGGTGTCAGTGGGGCAATGGTCTGTCTGTCTCTGAAGGTTCCGGTAAAGGTCCTGCCTTGGTGTCTGGTCAGCTCTGGGGCCTTTGTGCTTGTAGTGCATTGCCTCAATCTTTGATCCCAGTGTTACATGGTGTCCAACCTTTATGAGCCAGTGTGTCTGCTTTTCCTCCTGTTTTGCCATAATACTCCAGTATGGCTTCACCCTAATGTCACTAATTAACGCTGCCGTGATCCTATTTCCAAATAAGGTCAAAGGTTAAGATATGAAGAGTTAGAGCTTCATCATCTCTTTTGGGAGGAGGAGTTGGACACACTTCAACCAAAAAACCCCACTCAATCTATTTTTCCATGTTCAAACACTGACCTCAGCCCTGGCAATCTGTAGGGAGAAGACGTCTTAAGAATTGGTAAGAACTACGGAGCTTCGAGAATGTCAGCTTGTGTTATTCTACTAGGTGGTATTACAGAAGGTTTGCAAAAAGACACAGTCTTGTTGATCAAATGATTATTTGCAGAGTAGGGGAGGCTATTGTTTAGTGTAATGGTTTATTTCCTATTAGATTTTTCTTTAGTTCAACTTGAGTTGCAACACTCTTGTCTATGAACTTTCAAACATTTATAACCCTTTCTTATTTCATCCCCTCTATATCCCCACCAGCCAAGCTGTTTTTATTGAACATCATGTCTTGTAGTTTTCTGATTAATAAACATGAGATCAATTCAATATATTGTTACCAACTACAAAGACCTGGTCTCCATATTCTGATACCGTCTTTTGAGAGGGGGTGTCTGCCTCCCCACTGAGAGCCCCTGCAGTTCCATGCACTGGTAGAAGTAGGGTGGTGTGAGCTAGTGAGGAACCACTCAGATCTCTCTTTCTTCTCTTGGCAGGACATCGTATCCTCCACCTGGGAAAGATACTCCTCTACAAGATTAGTTAAGGGTACAGCTTTGGGGTGGGAAGGAGAGAAGGAGAGTTATGGTAGGAAAAACCACTGGTGTCATCCAAATGATTCCGAGGTGCTTGAGTGTACAAACCCTGGCCATTTGCACATAGGCATCGCCTGAGTTATCTTCTAGCCAATTCCATGACAGGAGTCCTTGTGGTTGGGTGGTGTGGGAAGAGATAATGCCAGAAGGGGATGATAAGAGGGCACTGGAAGATGAGAAGGCCTGGAACCAGACCACCCTCACTGATGGTTCACACAGAAGCATTAGGGTAATGTCAATTGTAGTATTTCCATTTTCCTTACTTGTGAGATTAAAAATAAACACTTCCAGTTGACTGTAGGCTTATAAGTTGCTACCTACAATTATAACATACCATCCACAGTTTTGAACATCCACTGGGGATCTTGGAACATATTCCCTGTGGATAGGGGTGACTACTAGCATTCACTCATAAACACAGACACACACACACACACACACACACACACACACACACACTCCCACTTTAGATTGCATTGCACAGATTGTTTTGTAACACTCTCCCTTAACAATATTGTTAATGTTTCTTAAGCTATTAAGACTTATTAAGGTTTTAAATGACTATAATATTTCATTTAAGTGGCTGCATACTATTTTAATGTATGGCTGTAACAAAATTTATCTAGCTAACCTTCTAGTTATTGCACATTTGGCTTGTTTCTGGCTTTTCACTGATAAATAATACTATCATGAGCACCCTTGTATGAAATTGTTAGTGTACATCCTCATCAGGTAATTGCTTTGTTGTGTCCTTTTCCCTGTTTTTGCATTTTCTTGATACATATTTATTCACTTAGCAACAGCGATTTTGAGCTATATTCATGTACTATATTGAGGAAGCGCTGGTTTTATTTGTCCCCATTGATGAAGCAAAAATATTTTCTATTCTAAAGCACTCCTTAAATTTAAATATTTATAGTGAAACTAAAAATTATTATTCTCAATTGCAAAATATACTGGAGCATTAGACATGTCTGAGTCACTGTGGTCTGCCATAGCAAAATATCACAGAGTGGGTGATTTAAAAAATAGAAATTTATTTCTTCATGAATCGGGAAGCTGGATGTCCAAGATCAAGGTCCCAGCTGATCCATGTCTGGTGAAGGCTCTCTCCCTGGCCATGGTAGGTGCCTTCTTTTCATAGTCTCATAGGGCTTTCCTTGGTGAGCGTGCTCAGAGGAAGGGAGTGGGGAGGGAACCCTTTGATGTCTCTTACAAGAACGGAAGCCCCTCCTGTTCAAGACCGTACTCCTAAGGTGTCATTTTACATTAAATGCTGCCTTAGAATTCTCATCTTCAAATATAGCCACACTGGGCATCAGGGCTTCAGCAATACATTTTGAGACAACACAAACATTCAGTCCATAATAGACTGAGATCCCCACCCCATGGTACTAAAAACTGAAGCCTGGGCATCCTTGCACATGCTAGGCAGGTCTCAAAGTTTTAAATTTTGAGACAGATCTCACTAAGTTGTTCAGGCTGGGTTTGAACTTGCCGTGCAATCCTCCTGCCTCCACCTTTTGAGTACCTGAGATTATAGGCATGTGCCACCCTACCTGGCTCAGATGGATTTTGAAATTTAATTACCAAGTCCTAGCTTTGTATAGTGCTTCTTTAGTTTTTAAGCATATTTTACCATTATTATTCCATTTCATCTGAAGCAAGTCCTATGATCTTTAAATCTTCCTCTGGTTATTTTCTGTCATTTTTTTTCCCAAATTAATGCCTGGATATAATTTTCAGTCTAATAGTAATAGTAATAATAATTATAATAGTAATAATGTCTTATAACAACAGCTAAATTAATCCTGAGTTCCCTGGTTTCCACTGGGCATGAACCATAGACAGCTCAGTTCCTGCAGGCCACTAGATCTTCTGATGTCTTCAAGGCCAGCAAATCATGCCCTTTACAGCTTATACCTGATTGAGTCAAACTCACCAAGAATCTTTTTTTTTTGTTTATCTCAGTATCAGCTAATTTGGTTCTTTAACTGTCTCTACCAAACCCTTCTACTCCTGCCTAATTCTACCAGGTAGAAGCAAGTCAAAGGCTCTCCCCACATTTAAGGGAAAGGGTATTGGGCTCACCGTAGAGAACATCTGTTTTAACCTAGGTTGCTATTTCTTGAATAATCAATTTTTTGTATAATTGCTCCTTCTCTTTTTTATAAGGACTTTTAACTCTTACCTCTCTTTCTCTTTTTTTAGTCTTTTTTTAATTTTAAGAATGAAAGAAAGAAAACATATTAACAAACAGACATCCATTTACAAAACAGCGTAAGAACAATACACGCAATACAGAGTTACAGACAAAGTGGTAGGAAACTAACAATGGTTGTTGAATTACATATTGATATCTTCAAAGTGGTTTCTCAGGAAAACAAATAGAAACATGCAAGATTGATCAAATAATTAATACCTCTCTTTCTCCCCCCCATCTCCCCTTTCCAATTTAGTGATATTGCTTTAAAATACTTACACCTGTGTGTTATATTGCCTCAGGTTTTATCGTTGTGCTGTGTGGTGGGTATTTATCATATTTTGTAGTTGCATAGTCTCCTTTGAACACTGTTGCTGCATTTAAGGAATTATCTGCTAATGATTCCCACCTGCAGTTTTCCATTATCTTCCAGCTTCTAATGTCCCCGAGAAGGTCCCAGAGCTGTTCTGCCTCCAACTTTGTTTGTACTCTACTCTCTTACTGGAAGTGTTTAGCATCTATCCTTTGTCTCTAACACTCTGAAATAAGGCAATGTATCTCATGCACTTCACCAAATAGTATTTTCCATTTAGAACTCCAGCTTCCCTTATTTCAGTTCTAGAATTTTTCCTGTATTATTATTATTATTATATAATGTTTTTTCCCAACTTTTCTATTTTCTTTTTCTGGAGCCCTTGTTATTTGAGTATTGGACATTCTTGTCTAATCCTTAATTTTTTATGTTTTTTTCCCTTATATTGTCCTTTTTAAATATAATCTTTGAAAATTCTCCTTGTCTTCCAGTTGCTTTATTGAATTTGTAAGTTTGACTCATATTTTTTATTGCCAGGAGCTCTTAACTGCTGAGCATGATTGTTATTATTTTAAAACAGCACTTGTTCCTGATTCATGAATATCATATCGTGAGGCTTCTTTCTGCTGTCTGCATTGTTTGTGTTATCTCTGAACTCCAGTAGGTAGACGGGGCTGGGAGAGCTATTTATGTAATTATTTATTTAATTTATTTCTCTGTTCTGCCAGTTTTTGTCCATAAAGGTAGCGGAAGAGATTAAGGTAAACCTGTTTCCCACACAATATTCCAAATAGTTTCTCTGACTTTATCTCTGGCTTCCCATGGAGCTGTCTTGTGCTGAAGAGATTGTCTCCACTCCCTGCGCTTTTCTAGATATCTGACGAGGCAAAGCGGTTTCTTTCTCAACATTACCGTCTCTGCCTGCTCTCAGGTTTGAACCTGCCCCATCTGCAGTCATTCCTCCACTTGCCTTTGGTCCTTAACCAATGTCATGATAGTTACAGATTTCTCTTAAGGGTAAACTTTTTGTTTCTGTATCTTTGCTGTTTGGGGCTGACTTGAGGCTATTTTCAAGTGAGGGGGCACACACACGTATTTACATTGCCATCCTTAAACTCTCCAAGCACCCAAGGTCACTTTCAAACGATTTTCTACTTTTCTGGTAGTCGAAGCAGACACAATGATCCCCTTGTCAAGATAATGGGCTCTAAGACCGAGAGCAGACTTCACATGACACACAATGAATCAGTGGATGTAAAAGAAAACTGGAAAAACTCAAATCTCATCAAGGATTTTTGTGAAATGCAGAAAATGGTTAAACGGTCTGTTTGAATTATGGAATTTCTTTTTGACAATACCCATTGCTTGAACTAGTTGGTCAAAATTAGATTTCACAGAAACATTATGTCTTGATTAAAATATTAGAATTCTACAGAAAGACATTCAATGCGATTTGAAGTCCACAAACTCCCTGTCAGACTGAATCTCTGTAAGCTATTCTTGTTTAGCCTTTAGAAAAACAGAAAACTTGGCAAAGCTCTTCTGGCCAGGATGAAGCAGTGGGAACAACCAGATCAGGTTTAAACTGGGGATGGTAGAATATTGCCACTTTTTTAAAGCAGTCAAGGTGAAGGTTGTCCATAGCCAAGGAGAATGATCTGGGATGTGGCTTTGGGATCTTCCAGGGTTGAAAATACTAACGTGGTTCCTGCTGTCAAGTTGGTAGTGGAATAGTATTTTTGGAAGCTTTAGTCATTTTGTGTTTGTTATTTACTAAACTTAAAACAGTATGGTTTGCATTAGCAAAAGGTCTGCAAATTGTGTAGAAGGGATTTAAAGCAGTTCTCTGGCTTGGATGAAGAATGAGCCTATGGTTCCTGGCTCCTCCGAGCTCCTTGTGGGAGACGTAGTGTAAGGCGATCTTTTACATGCGTGGTTGGAACAGTAAGCCGAGCAACATCTGCATTATTATTTTTTTACAATAAACATTTTGTATGTAGAGACTGCACTTTTCTTTAGCCCCTTTCAGTGCCAAGTAGACTGAATCTTCACATATACATACTGGGACTTAGAGAAGCATTGTCAACAGATTTAAAATATATACATTTGGAGAGATTCTGTGGTGATTACAGTGCAAGCATTGTAGAGGCCAGATTGCCCATTTTTTTACCCATTGTTTTCTGTTAGAGGAAAATGCCCAATGGCTGTGTTTACAGACGCATAAGGGAAAACAGCTTCTCCACTCTACCACCCCAAATCATCTATTGATAATATGACCTTTTGATAAAGCCCTTTAGTCATATAACTAGGGATACATTCTATTGTTTTAGTACCTCTCGGAGAGGTAACACATTAAGTTTCCAAAGGCATAAATGTCTGAGATCTGATTGAGAGATCCATTTCTTAGCATGGAATTGGCAAAGATGAGGTGCTGGGAGGTCAATAAAACAGGAGAAAAAAGCTGGTGCATGGCCTGGCATAGTGGTGCAGGCCTGTAATCCCTGCACTCAGGAGGCTGAGGCAAGAGGGTCGACCTGAGTTCAGGGATGGCCTGGTCTACAAAGTGAGTTCAACGTCAGCCTGAACTACCCAGCAAGACCTTGTTTCAACACCCATCCCCCTAAAAGGATTTTACAGGGGAACAAACAATATGATTTGAAAATCCCAAAGTCATTGGCTGCAGACTCAATTTTTGGAAACCCAAAGTCAGAAAGATTGTGGAGATCAATGTAGACAAATTAGCAGACAACTTCGCTGAAGGCCAGCCCTGCAGGTGGGCAAGGAGAATGGGAAACATTCCTGTTATGCATGGTGAGAAGGTAAAAATTTAAGTAGCAGGCCTTCCCTGGAGGGTGAGTTTCCAGGACATGAAATGGATTGTCAGTTAGGAGGATAACTCTTCCTTCTCCTCTGCTCACCCCACCTAAAATACATTCCCGACATACTTGTTGGACCTATGAATGGAATTCTTCAGCTTGACAGGGCAGCTACAATTGGGAAAGATGTAAATTATATTTCTAATAGTACGGTATCACAACATTTCCTAATACTCAGTAAGGGGATATCATATTTCTTTGAAAGAGAGTGGAAAGGACATGGAAAAAATTTTAGCTTCTTTAAACATAGCTAAGGATGGTTGTTCTTTACAATCCAGAAGAAAAGGTTCTAGCTCACCACGTTCTCCAGTATACAAGTTTAGTTCTCTTTTACCTACAATAGTTGTTATTTACCTCTCTGAGAGTTTTTAAAAATTGCCTTTCCATTCAAATTTCTGAGTACATCAAAGTTCTCCTTCACTCTTTGTTTTTAGGCTAAAGGTATGATCGAACATTGATTGACATGTCAAATGTTTTTACCTTACCTTAAATGCATAGAATAATATATTTTTAAATCAAGGATCACTATTAACACTTTAATCTTAATGTGACTCCGCTCTCACTGTGTTGTCAAACTCAGGAGAGGCCAGGACTTGACTTGGATTTTTTGGCAACTGTGACATTGGCCATTATTTTGCGCTTCTGAAAATAAATAGTTCTTCCAAGGAAAGTGCAGGTGCTCCCCTCACTTATAATTTCAGATCCTCGACCTACAGGAAAAATCCAAATGCCATAAGCTTACAGCCCAGGCCTTCCATAGTTTGACTGGGTATACTTCTTCCATAAGAAATGTGTTCTCTGAGACAAGAGAATACCTGGAGAGTGTTCACAGGTCTAAGCCCAAGCAATGAGTAAGAGAGGAAGCCCCAGGCATCGTATGAGGAAGACACCATGGATACTGTGTGGGCATTGAGTTTTGTCACAGTTAGCTTTATAATTCTTCCTAGTGTAACACATTAAGTTTTCAGAGAGGGAAACATCATTTAAATTCTGGGGACTCAGTTTTCTTATCTGTACAAGTAAGGATAGTGAATGATCTCTCTGATTGTTCCTAGCTCTAAGTTTCTTGACGTTATCATTTCATGTTCTTGCCACCACGTGGAGGCCAATCCTAACTTTGTCGCTGAGGTTACTTAACAGAAGGACCATTGTACAGGGTCCAATGCTGTGTATGATAGGTCTTGTATCATATTGCTGAAAGGCAGGTCCCGGGTGTATCCACAGCCTATATTTTGTGTATGTAACAATTTTTGCCTGAAGCCAGTGTTCAGGTCCAAGTCTCCCTTTTCTGGTGTCCTTTTTTCTGATGTTTTGAGCTCTTGGCAGAAGAGCACGCACTGACTCATCACTGGGTAGACCCAGCATTTGCAAGTGCTGGCTGAGTTGATTCCTCTGAGAAGTGGATTTCCTGCTTTTGACTTACTGCTCTTCTTGGCTTTTCCAGTTACACTCTTCTTGGCGGAGACATCTTGGCTGCGTGTCCTGGCTGATATCCTTTGGTGCACCGATGTACCCCCTCCCCTTGGGTGCTGGCTCCTGTACCCACCGAGTTTCACTGTGACCCAGACACAGTGAAAGTCCATCCCTTCTTAGGGTGTCTCTTTTTCCAGACTATGGGCTAAAAGGGGTAAGAAGTAGCTTCCAAAGAAAAAGAGAGCTTGGAGTATGACTGGAGGCTGAGGACCGATAAGGAGCCCATGGGTACTTGAACTTGCATTCACCTATTATTTCTACTGTTTCTAATTTTAGATTTTTTTTTAATTTTAAAGATAAAAGTATGAAAACATATTGACAATTCCCTCCCTCAAGAACTCTCATCTGAGCACCCTGATGAACATTCCACTTTCACACTGAAGCATCTTCTGGGTCGAGAGGGAAGTTTTTCTAGGAAAGTATTGGTCTTCATTTTGCAACAAATGAGGTGGGGGATAGTGACAGTAACTGAAATATAAATTCTTAAATTACTCTCCCCTGGGTTCCTCACATGTTCCTTTTCCCGGAAGGATCACGTACAAATTTCATGCATCCTCTGGCAATACTCTGGCTAGAGACAAGTGTCTGTCGTAGATGACAAGAATGTAATCTCTAAATAATTCCATCCCGGGCATCCACTGAGCAGAGTGTTTCCATCTGGTCGCCTTTCTGATGAAGGTCAAGATGAGCAGAGACCACCAAGCACATTTCAAGGAGGATATTAGATTTCACTGGGGCCAGGAGCTCAGAAGTGAGTTATTAGAGTTTTGTTTACTATGCCCTCCGGGCTATATCCTTAATTAGGTGGAACTGATAAGCTTGATAAATTTTGAACTATTGCTTTCTGTTTGCCAATAACAAAATATTACTGTGTAGGATGTTAGTTATTTTCTGCATCAAACCCTTTATATTTTCCTGAAGATATCATTAGTTTCCATTTCAATGGGCCTTTTGTTTAGAGGAAGAAGAACGTTCTTTTTGCCTTTTTTAAAAGTTAAAGCACCTTGATGACTAATATGTAAACTTTCCTCTGAACAGTATTCTCTAAACTTTCTTCATTCAGAGGTCCGTGGTTTTGTTTTCTTAGGTAGTCGTTAGATCAAGCAAAGGACTCAGACACAGGTTATTTCTTCCCAAGTCTCATTAGAATTTCTTAGTTTATATTTCCCTCCCTCCCTCCACTCCTCCTCCTTCTTTTTCCTTTTCTTCCTGTCTCCCCGCTCCCTCCCTCTCCTTCTGCTTTGCCTCCTTCTACCCTTCCTCTCTCCTTCACTCTCCCCTACCCCCACCACCGTCTCTTGGTCTTGCTTTTGCCTTGAATCTCACAGATCCTACTGTCAAGGATAGCATAACTATGAACATTAGATTCCTAGTTTTAAACAGTGGGAAGCCATATGGGAAAAACTTTTAGAAATACCAAACCACTAGTAGTAATAGTAACAACTAAAAAATATGGAAAGCAAGTATGCATTTATGTTGACAAAACAATTACATACATAGGCTTACATATACCTTTTTTTGAGGGTATAGTACTGGAGATTTAACTGAGTCCTTCACACTGAGCTAGAGTCCCAGTCTTTTAAGTTTTTATTTTATTTTTTAAATTTTGAGATAAGGTCCTGCCAAGTCACCAAGTTGTCCAGATATGGCATGGAGTAGTTTCTTAGTGATGTCCTAAAACCATAATTATATCCTAATGAAATATTCAATCAAGTTTTATCGGGTGCGGGGCTGGGGATTTAGCTCAGCAGCAAAGCGCATGCCTGGCAAGCGCAAGGTCATGAGTTCGGTTCCCAGTACCGGAGAAAAACCAAAAAAAAAAAAAAAAAAGTTTCATCAGGTGCAAGAATAATGATTTTTATAATCCTTTGTAGAATTTGGAAGTCTAAGAATTCCATTAATTATCCAGAGTTGAAACATTTGGCATATAGAAGGAGTTTATCCAGGGTGGTGTTTGTAATAGATTTATGTCTATATTCAGTTGTACTACAAAAAGATATCCTTCTACTAACTTCCTGATTCAAGAAATCTAGGAAGAATATTCTAAGTAATCACATGAAAGAAATAAACTGGATACCAGGGTAAAGGGATGCACTGAGTTTTAGAAATGTAAAGCTGATAGGCTCAGGAAGAATGTTTATAAAAAATATAAATCAATAACTATTCAAGGATGAGATTCATAAGTTACCCTCAAAAGAGAAGAAAGTGAAAAGATAGGCTTCAGTGTTCATCTGTAATTTCATGCAGGAAGGTCATTTGTAGGAAGATGATATTTAGGAAAATGGTACTTGAAAAAAAAATTTTTTTTTGGTGGTATAGTACTAGAGCTTTAACCCAGTCCTTCACACTGAGCTACATTCCCAGCCTTTTAAATTTTTTATTTTATTTTTTAAATTTTGAGATACAGTCTTACCAAGTCATCAAATTGCCTGGGCTGGTCTCAAAATTGAAATCCTCTTGCCTCAGCTTCCAAGAGTTCTAGAATTACAGATGTGTTGCTACCCTATCCAGCATACTGGAAACACTCTGGAAAATGTTCCTTCCTTTTAGAATTTATACCTGGAATCTGACTTCTGTGATTATCACCCTGTTTTCTTGTGCTTGGTCTACTTTGAGAGAAGTGGAGAAAGTTGATGTAGAGAATGTATGAGGAGAAAATAAAGCTAGGAGTTGGATGACAAATACACAGGTAAATACAGAAAGTTATGTGCATTTTAAAATTTTTTATCTTTAAGTTTTTAAAGAACATTTAATGTTGCATGAAGCAATACATATAATATTGTCTTGTTGAGTTTATGATATTTGTGCCTGCAATATGTATAATAACAATCACAGTGGAGGAGGGAGGAGAAAGAACTATATTGAAGCATATCTATTATTTTTACCAGGAGTAAATCATAGTGAAACTAGATTGTCATATGTTAAGGCATCTGTGGTAATCTGTAGAGCAGGCATTAGAAAAACTGTAAAATTAGTAAAAAAGTAAAAAGAACAATTAAAACAGAACATAGAATAATATCTATTTAATGCAAAAGAAAGTAGTAAAGGAGGAACAGAGGAATGAAAAAGACTTGAGATATGGAAAACAAATAACAAAAGGGCAGATGTAAATTCAACCAAATCAATGGCTACATTAAATGTGAATAGACTAAATATTCCAAACAAAAGGCCGAGGTTGTCAGAATGGATGGAAAGGAGTATCTAACAACATACTATCTACAAATACATTTTCAAGACAAACACACACATACAATGAATGCATAATGGTAGAAAAAGATACGTCATTCAAGTAGTAACCATAACAGATCTTAAATGGCTCTGTTAATATTAGTCAAAAAAGACTATAATAAAAAATTATTACTAGAAATTCAGCATTCCTCCTTCTGGAAGTATATTTAGAGGAGTTGAAGTCAGTATGCCATAGAGACATCTGCATCTCTTTGCATACAGATAAAGATAGGTCCATTTTATTGCAGCATTCATCATAATAGCTAAGATATGAAACAAATTATCATAAGATGAATGAATAAGAAAAATGCAGTATGTATACACAATGGGATACTATTCAGTTTTTAAAATAAAGAAATTTCATCATTTGCAACAGTGTGAATGAACTTGGAGGAATTGGGCTCAGTGAAATAAGGCAGGCATAGAAAGAAAAATGCTACATAATCCCAGTCAGGTGGAATCTTGAATTTATGGAAATTAGCATGGTAGTTACCAGGAGCTGTGGAAAATAGGGGTAGGTGGAGGAAAGGGTTAAAGGATACACACTTTCAGTTAGACAAGAAGTTTACTGGTCTATTGCAGAATGGCTACACTAATAAGTAATACATTATGTACTTCAATTGCTAATATTAGATTTTCACTGTTTCAACAAAAAAATTAAATATTCCCTTTGTCTTTATGGATATGTTAATTTGCTTGATGTTAATCATGCCACAATATAAATTTATTTCAAAACATCACCCTGTGTCCCATACATATATACAATTATTATTTTTCAATTAAAATGAAACTATTAGAGATATAGGGAACTTTTTATAAAGGCAAAAGAATAATACATGAGGAGATAAAATAATTCTAAATGTGTACGCCTCTAATAACAATGCTCCAAAATCCATGGGACAAAAGTGATGGGAAGAAATAAATTATAAATTCAACAGGGTTGAAAATTCCAGTACTTTAATAATTGATAAAACAACAATGCAGAAAATCAGTGAAGATATGAACAACTTGAATTTTAAACTTCATCTCAATGGCATTTATAGAATTCTCAACTCAAAAACAGCGTAATATAAACTTAAGTGCAAAAGAAATATGTTTCAGAATAGACAAGTCTTTGAAGGATTGAAAATATTCAGTAAATTATAAAAAATAAAATAGAAATCAATAAAGAAAGAAACTTAGGAACTTATCTAAATTCTTGGAAGTAAAAACATGCTTTTCAGTAATAGATGGTTATAAGGAGAAACCAGAAGCAAGATTAGAAAATATTTTGAGTACAAAGAAATGAGAATACAGTATACCAAAAATGATGAATACAACTAGAGCAGTAGAGGGAAAAATATAAAAAAAAAATTATTAATTTAGTGAACTAAACTTCCACTATGTATGAACCAGAAATAGAAGAGCAAGTTAAACCCAAAACAAACAAAAGGAAAGAAATAAGAAAGGTAGGGCAAGGAAATCAATAAAATAACAAAAGCACAGTATAGAAGACCAATGAAACCAAAGCTGGTCTTTGAGATCAAGAAAGCCAATAAACCTTTAGCTGGACTGGCTAAGAGAAAAGAAGGAAGACATAAAGCTTCAAAATTAGAATGAAGAGGACTTTACAGAAAGGAAAAGAGGGGCTGGGGATTTAGCTCAGCGGCAAAAGCGCCTGCCTGGCAAGCGCAAGGTCGTGAGTTCGGTTCCTGGTACCGGAGAAAAACCAAAACCAAAAACAAAAACAAAAACAGGAAAAGAATGATAGGAGAATCTGATATAACTCTATGCCAATAAATTAGACAACTCAGATGAGGAGGCCAGATTCCCAGAGAGGCATCTATTACCAATATTAACTCCAGCAAAATCAGGAAATCTAAATAGAAGGATAACAAGTAAAATGACTGAAATAGCAACTAAAATTTTCCACAAAGGAAATCCCAGTCCCAAAGGTCTCTATTGGTGAATTATATCTACTATTTAAAGAAGAAATAATAGCAAGTCTAGACAAATTCTTTTAGAAAATAGAAGAAATAGAAGAAAGGAATCCTTCCCAACTCATTCTATGAGACCAGCATTACTTTGATACCAAAGCTAAATAAAGGCATCACAAGAAAAGAAAATATCAAGCCAATATTAACCAAAGACACAGATGCAAAAATCTTTTTAAAAATTCCAAAAGTTCAGCAACATATTTAAAAAGATGATATACCATAACTAAGTGGGATTGATTTGAGAAATATAACACACCATAAATTAATAATATATAATGAATAATGATAATCTTATTAAATGTGGAAAAACATTTGACAAAATCTAGCATTCATTCATTATAAACACTTGTGGGAAACAAGAGATTAAAGGAGGCTTCCTCAGCCTGATGTCTGTATGAAAAATCTGAAGCTAATATAATACTTAGTAGTGAACTGAATGCATTTACCTCTCCTAGTCAACAGCAGAGGACAGCTGCTAGCCAGTGAAAATAAGAAAAAAGAATTTAAGGCATCTCAATTGGAAAGTAACAAGTAAAATTGTTTTTGTAGACAGCACCAATGCTAAGTGTAGAAAGTACTAAGGGATCTACAAAACAGCTGCCAGACCTAGTTCAAGTGTTTAGCTGGGTTCTGAAGTAGGAGGACATTATATACAAATCAATTGTTTTTCTAGAGTGGCAGGAAACAGTCCAAAAATAAAAGTAGGAAATAATTCCATCCGCAGTAACTTTCAAAAAAAAATTAATTAGAACAAAATAGAAAATGGTAAGGACTTTTACACTGAAATCTTAAAGTTTTGTTGGCAAACATTTAAAGGATTCTAATTGTAAATTCCTATCATTTTGTTCTGCAGTCATGTATCATTTTTGTTGTTTTGATTTTGTCTTCATTGTTGTTTTGTTATTTTTAAAATTTTTGCAATAAAATAATATATAAATGGAAGAGGACTCTTATGGTCATGATTAGAACAGTCAGTATTGTTAAGATGACACTTCTCCCCAAATTGATCTATGGATTCAGTATTATCCCTATGAAAATCCCATCAGGTTTTTAAAAAGAGATTGGCAAACTGATCTCACATTGTATATGAAAATACAAAGGAATAGCCCAAACAGTTTTTTAAAGGGAAAACAATGTTGGATGACTTTTACACTTCCCGATTTCCATTTTCACCATAAAGGTAGAGTAGCTAAGTCTATTGGATTTGCATGGCATAAACGTAGATAAATGGAGCATAAGTAAGAGTCCAAAAGCAAATCCTTGTGTTTACACCAATAAACTGGTTTACTAATTTTTGATCATAGCAGTAAGCCAGGTAAGTGGGAGAAGGACCAGTCTTTTCAACAAACAATGCCAGAACAATTGGCAATTTTTTATACAGGAAAAATAATCCCCCATCTAAACTTTATATCATATGCAAAAATCAGCTCAAACTAGATTATAAATGTAAGAGTTAATGATCTAAAATTTCTAGATTGATCTATCTACCTACCTAGCTTTCTACAGAACATAGACAGCGTTTCAATATATTTGTATGTCTGATAAAGTGCTTATCTCTATAATGTATCTTTAAAAAATCTCTCTTACAATTAAATAATAAAACAATACAATTTTTAAAATTTGTATAAGATTTAATAACCATTTCACCAAAGAACATATACTAATGAGTCCTTGGAAAAGTGTTCAACATTAGTATTTGCATCCCCAAGGAGAAATGTAAATGAAAAACACTACACACCAACTGGTATGGCGATAATGAAAAGGTCTGACATTAACAAGTGTTGGCATAGATGTAGAGGAACTTGATTCATTGTTGGTGGGTATGTAAAATGGTGCAACCACTTGAGAAAAATAATTTGGCATGTTCTAAAAAGGTTAAACATATATTTAATATATGACTTGGCAATTCCATCCTTACTATATCCTAGAGAAATAAGAATGTATGTCCACTATACTATTTGTATATTTGAATATGAATGTTTTTAACATCATTATATATAATAGTCTCAACCTGAAAATGTACAAATGTCAATCAACTGATGAATAGAAAGACAAAACAAGTATATAACCTTAAAGTGACATTCTCTGTGGCAGTTTAAAAAGTGAATTATGGATACACATTACAGCATGAATAAACCTTATAAACCTATCATGCATGTAAGAGAAAAAAGGAAAATAGGAAAGATTTCATGATTCAATATACTATGCACGAAATGTTCAGAAAAATGCAGAAAACAGGGGAATTACCAGCTAGGAGACAGGGAACAAAGAACAACTGTAATGAGGCACAAAGGAGTTTCTTAGAAATGTTCTACAACTGGGTCATGACGGTAATGTGATGACACAACTACACAAATTTACCAGAAACCCATTGAATTTAATGGAAATTGTGCCTCAGGAAAGTTATTTTTTAAAATCTCGTAAGTCTAGATATTCAAGGAGAGGTCTGCTTGGTAGAGCTATCAAGACATGTTCTCATTGCCTCTGTTTCTCAGTTGGTTTCTTAAGTGCTGGATGTAGCTGAAGTTTGTTCCCTGTCATTCCTGACTCTGTTATAAGTGGGATAACTTGCCAATAGTGTTTCAAAATGGATTGTATAACTGGGTGTTTGGTACAGGAAGTGGCTGAGGAAATGTATTTAATTCTAAAAGTAAATTTGTTTTACAAAATATTTTCACTTAGCCCCAATATTTTGTGAATTTCAGTGTTGATTTTTATAATTACCTTTTGAAATTTTGTAGATTTTTTAGGAGACTGCATCTAATAGATGATAGAAGAATCAGCCTTAGGGATGGTAACTATTAACTTGTCCTGCTCTGACACAGTTGAAGCCACTGTGGGCTAGCTAGGAAAAATGTATTGTCAGAAATGAAAGCAACTGGTCTTTCATTATGACTTTTTAATGGATTCTTGCATTAATGTGTATTAAAGTACACAAATTGGTGTCATTTTGTGAGCAGTGGAAGTTCAGAAATTGAATGAAAGGAATATTATCACTTCCTTTATATTTTATAAGAAATGAAACCAAACAGACTAGTTGATTATAATGTGGCTGGTTTGCATGGATTAATTACACTTTAGCTCATAACCTCAAGAATAAGGAGATTAGGGCTGGGGATATAGCTCAGTGGCACAAGTGTCTGCCTAGCAAGTGCAAGGTCCTGAGTTGGAATCCCAGTAACAACAACAAAAAAAGAATAATGAGATTTTAGGAGCATTCCATTAGAATCTTGAACATGTCTCTGGGACATGAAATGCGTATTCTTGGCCTTGTAGTCCATCAACCCAACACACACAGAGGTATCATATGACATAAAATCATGTCTGATTTTTTAAAAGTGCACATGATGGAAATTATACCTAATGATCTCTATCATTTCATCACATTTTGAGGCAATAAGCTTATTAAAATAATGTTGCTCAAATGTTTTTGTTGCTCAAACCCTGTTTTGATTTTTAAAAAAACTATGATGTTAGAATTTCTCTCCGATTTTTTAAAATAGTAAAGTTGACAAATATTTGCCCTTAGAGGGTTGATTTGATGTTTGGAAACATTTAAGAATCTTTCAGAGCCAAGGTGATGATTAAGATGGTTTTAAGGCTGGAGGATATAAGTATTAATTGAAAACAGAATTTTTCTATTTAGTATAGAGATATTTACTCAGGTGGTTTACAAACTATTTTTAAGGGATGATAGTATCTGTAGATACGAGAACATTGATTTTTAAATTTTTTAGTGTTTTTTATGGAGCTGTATTTCCTAGTGATGTTGAATGGGGGAGTTTTTTTTTTTAGTTTAGTGACTAATTACCATGTAAGTCTTGGAAATCATAAAAATCATATTGCCAAACTGAGCTGGAATTCAGACAGTATGATGGTTTTCAGAATGCTTTGGAAGCTGAAGCTGTCAGAGATCCTCATCTTCATAGGGATCAGGCTCCGACTTTTCCCTCTGGTCCATTTTCTGATTGGTTTTAAGAGTGATATTTGAAAATGAACCCGTGTCTTCTCACTTTGAAGTCTTCAGTAGTTCCCCAAATCTAAAGGCTTGCAACTGTTAGCCCTATTATCTGAAGTCAGAGTTAGCGTCATTTGTACAATTGTCTCCATGTCCCCTGCAAGGATTGCAGGGTTCCTTCACATGAAAGCGTGTGTCCCTCCACTCTGTGCCTACCTCATCCTGTTTCTGGTGACATCTTGGGGCTCTGAAAAGGGGGCACAGGCCACTGCTTTCTCTCTCCTGTTGCCAAGGGAATTTTTTCTCCTACAAACATCCTTGCTTCCAGCCAGAAATGCGTCTCTTTCCAGAGAAGCCCACTACAGAGGGGCTGGGGCACTTAGGGAAATGTTCTTTGCCTTTTCTCTATGACCTCTTTCCTCTTCCATGCCTGAGTATACTCTGAGATCGGTGGGAATGGAGTGCAGGATTTGAGGCTCAACCTGCGCCCAACCTTCTCCACCTTTTGACATTCAGCCTCAATCATCCAGATCAGCCCATTCCACCAGTCACTCTTCACGTGGTGACTTTCTATCAGCTGATGCTGCTCCCCTGTCCTCTGCCAGCTGCAGCCCTGACCCATCCCTCCCCCATCAGCCATGTTAGTGGGTATTGATGCTCAGTGGTGGACAGACTTTGGGTTCTTTTTCATGGGGCTCTTTAAAAACCAGTCTGTGAGAGGCATTGATCAGACAAGGGTTGGACACAGTGGATCCAAGGTTGGTTCAGTCATGACACTCTTCATGTCCCCTGTTGTGGGGTATAAAACTGTTTACATTCTGACTCTTGTCTGCTTTTCAAGCTTGTCCTTTTCCACCTTCTTGCCAACTCTGCAGTTCTCTAATAGGTCATATAATCTGCTCTCATTCATCCAAAGCATTTTGAGCAGTGTGTTAGTCCACTTTCTGTTGCTATAGCAAAATACCTGTAACAATACTATACAATGGAAAAAGGTTTATTTGGCCCAAAGAGTGTGACATCAGCTTCTACTTGGCCGTGGTGAGGGGATTATGATGGATGGCATCAGAAGGGCAGGATGCAGAAGAGGTCATATGGAAAGTCAGGAACCCAGAGACAGGTTCAAAGGTCAGGCTTGCTCTTTTAAAAGAACTATCTCTTGAAAACAACTAAAATCGCTATGAGATCAGTATCAGTCCTTTCTGAGAGCAGTGTCCTCAGCACCCTGATTTCTTTGCATTAGGCCCATTCCTTAAAGGTCCCATCACCTCTTAACATCTCCGTACTGAGGACCAAGCTTCCAACACATGAACCCTTGGGAGAATACACTGAAACCATAATCAAACCATAGCCAACATCTACAGTATTCTGAGCTCAAAGCCAGCATGTGACAGATAAAGGCTCTGGAGGCAGAATGAAGGAGCTCATATCTAATGGAGGTGACACTGAACTAAATAATAAAATTAAAAGAAAAATCAGATGGTGGTAAATCCTACAAAAAAAGAAAATAAAATGCATTGCTGTGCTTGAAAGTACTTGGTGAGCTCTTTTCATGGAGTGACAGGGAAGGTCTTTCTGAATAGTGACATCTTAATCTGAAATTTGGAAGATCCATAGCTCTCATTGCCCATCTCCAGGACCAAGACAGGAAAATTGAATTTTATCTCAAGTCTAGGGGAAGCCACTAGAGGATTTTAAGCAGGGTAGTGATGGGTAGGCTTTCTGTTTTATGGAGATTACTCTAACTGCTCCTGATGGATGTTAGGAAGCAAGAATGAAAACAGGAATACAAATGTACTAGATTGCAAAGGCTGCTGTAACAAAACATCATAGACTGGGTAGACTAAGAGCAGAAATTTATAGTTGCACAGTCCTGGGAGCTGAGATCAAAGTATGGGCAGGCTTGGTTTCTCCTGAGGCCTCCCATTTGCTTGCAGATGGCTTTCTTCTCCATGCGTCCTCACATGGTCTACCCTCTGGTGCCTCTTTCTGTTTTAAAAGACAACAGCCAAATTGGACTAGCTGTTTTAACCTCTTTGAAGACCCTACCTCTAAGTACAGTCACAGTCTGAGATACTGGGGTCAGTGCTTCAGCACAGGAACATCAGGGAGGACATATTTGGCTCACAATATTAGGAGCCACTAGGTGTCTACTTCAAAGTCTGGAGACTAGAAGACAGAGCTTCAAATTGGAAGCTGTGTAAAGAAAACTAGACATATTTGGAATATATTTTGGACTTAATAGAACTTGATGATTGCATGTGAGTTGTGAAGGTGTATCAGTCAGCTTCATGTTACTACAACAAAATACTTGATCCAGTCTACTTCTAATGAGAAAGGGTTTACTTAGCTAACAGCTCTGGAAGTTGCAGTCCAAGATTGGGGTGTCCTTTTGTTTTGGGCCTCTGGATGGCAATGGCAGGAAGTGTTTGCTGAAGTAAACAGCATATAGCATGAGCTGGGAATGGGCAGCGTCCCACAATCCCCTTTTAGCACACATCCCCAACAACTTAGAGACTTCTACAGGTTCATCTCTTCCTAATACTGTCAGCCCAGGGCCCAAGTCCTTACATAGGGATCCTTGGGGGACACTATTGGTATTCAAACCACAGCAGAGAACCAAGAGAGGGGTTAAGTATGACCCTGGTTGTGTGGCTCAAGCTGATAGCGCCATGTATCAATCCATGGGCCATGGTACCTTTGTGCAGCATGTTTCCCTGTGGGGAGTCCCCATTCATGTGTACCGTATCTCACGCCAAACCCTCTCATCCACCCCACTTTTCCTTTTCTTCCTAGCTAACTTCTAGTCTTTTGTTAAAACTCCAGCTTAAGAGCTGCCTCCTCCAAGAAGTCTGTGATTCCATCCGCCTGCCAGATGCTGGAGGAACGTCACTCTGCCACATCTGAACCTCTCCTACAGATGTGCATGCATTCTCAGTGCTGACTTTCTGTTGCTGGCTTACTTGTGGTCTCCTCCATCCGACCATGAGGATGGCAGGCGCTGTGGCTTATTCATCCCCAAGCTCCGGGGTGGAGAGCGTGCCTGTAGCACCCTGCGGGTTGCAGCAGATGTTTGCTGAAATGAAATGAAGCTACTTGCTGAGGTTTTGGTGGCCACCATCAGCCCCCTGGTGCCACTTGGCAATGACGAGTTCCGGCGGTTAGAAACTTTTCCATTTACATATTTCCAGCGCTTACTGTGGCCATGCCTTTTAAGGGTCTGGTGACGTCAGTGGAAGGATGTGTTTATCTAAGACAGCAGCATCTGGGGATTGGAATAAAGAGGACAGATTGTGATGATCGCCACATTTCAGATCCTGGATACTTTAAAAATGTTTCCAGTTCTCATGTTAGCTACACTGATGTAGCAAGATTTTTAAAAAAATGTCCCCACTTTCTTGGGATTTTGCAAGCATATCACTTTCACTTGTTTTCACAATCACCTTCAGTACAGAATGTGACATCAGAAGGGCTCATTTGACTCCTTCGCAAATGCTGCCCTTCTTAATTTCCCTGGAATTCTTTTTTTTTTTTTTTTTTGGTTTTTCTCCGGTACCGGGAACCGAACTCACGACCTTGCGCTTGCCAGGCAGGCTCTTTTGCCGCTGAGCTAAATCCCCAGCCCAATTTCCCTGGAATTCTTATTTATTGTGATGCTAAATGCCTGCAGCATAATGCAGACAGCACAGACCTGGGAGAGGGGGCCTTGCCCTGCATCTCCACAGACTCACACAGGGATTGAGGGGTGTGTACTGCGTACAGGCCACCTGATTGGGGCTGAGCTGGCAGGATCCTGGGGGGGCTGCTCACTGTGCCCAATGACCAGAGGGACCATCAGCAGTTACAAAATTTGAGGATATAGTTACTATACATATAATGTATTACATGCCATATATATATATTGCTTGCACACACATTAGAAATACATAAAAGCTACACACAGGGTGTGATAAAAAATACAGTTAATGTTTACATTTTTGAAAAATGTATTATAATAACAGACACACTGTCATTAATCACCCTCAAAATACTTGTGTTTGCTTCACATGAATTTATCCCATCATTCTTGCCACTTTCTGAAGCGGTTCTGGACGTCTCCTTTCATGAGTATCTTTAGTTGCACTGTCCTGGCTGCCTTGATGTCCTGAATTCTTTCAAAATGTTCCCTTCTATGGGCATTTTGACCTTGAAGAAGCAGAAGTTCACACAGTGCCAGATGGATGGTGACACAGGACCTCGACAGAGATTGCCACAAATGTTTTGGAAAAAACATGTACATATAGATAAATAGTGTATAGACAGATGGATTAGAGATAGATAGATGGATAGACAGATCGGTAGGTAGAGAGATAGATAATAGATAGATGGATAGACAGATAGATGATAGCACTTGCATCTGTGGGGTAAAGCTTCCTATTTCCAATTTCTCATTTCAAAATGGGTGAGTTAAATGTTTCCTCTCTCTCCATAAAATCCTTTATGCTTTGTTTTTAGTCTCTTCATGAGCCATCATTTTCCTTTTTCTAAGTGCCCATGGTCCTGTGCTGCTTTTGCCTCCCCTGTTCCTGTTATTCCTGCTTCAGGCTCGGCAAGAGCAGGCAGGGGTAGTGAGATGCATTTGCTGAGATGGGGCCAGGGCAAGGAAACTGAGTCACAGAGAGCAGGTTCTACTGCGCCTTTGCACTTCACACAGCTAGAGCTTTGAATCAGAAGCTTTATTTCAAAACAGAGCTGTGTTTCCCCCACAGATACAGAAAGCCATCTATCTCCTTTGTGAGGTGCCTCTCTCTCTGTCACAGTCTCATTTTCCGGGGGCCACAGAGTTGCCTGCTCAGGGCGCAGTGCTGGCGAGACACCCCAAGCTGCGCTCCGGCTTCCTTGCCACTACAAATGAACCGGAAAATTCTCTGAGACGATGGGGCCCTGCAGATATAGGCTTTATTTCTTTTGTGTGCACATGTGTGTTAGGTATAAGAAATCATTATCTCACTTTAGGCTGGGGTCATTTTCTCCCCTTTTACTACACAGCTATAAATTTAATTATTTGGTCACTGCTGCTTTAATTAAACTCTCACTTATCTTTAGAGGTTTCGTTTTTAAATTTCCAGAGATTAGGATTATCCACAGCATGTCAGCTCTTTTTATGTCCATATACTATGTAGTTCCTATAATAATATAAAAATGAATTACCGAGATACTAGAAGCTAATCATATTCTGCATTTCTCTCCTAATAATCCCAGATTACATTAATCATAAATGTCAGCAGTGTCTCTAGATGACTTCTTGACTTTTGACAAAAAGCCTTCATTCTGGGCCTTTAAATTCCAAGGTCAAGGAGAATGTAACATTCAGAATAATTATTAGCATTATTTTACCTTGACATTTCATCCCTGCTTCCAGTTTAACATTCCACCCAGGCAATGAAGACGAATGTCATCTTTCGATTCACTGGAGGGAATTGCCCCAATTAAACCTGACTTAAAGGCTATTGGAAACGCTGTATTAATTTGCTGTTCTTCTTTAAAATAGAAAATATTTCATGAAGGAGAAGAATTTTCATTAAAAGCATTAAGGATTTGCCATGACATGAACAAGCAATTTTTGAATTGACTTTTTTTCTCCCCAGGCTAGAATAATAATCACCACGAGTCTCGGCCGGACCAGGGTCTCCCTGCTGGCAGGCGTTCCGTCAGGATGAGTCTCCTTGTCCTTGTAGCACAAAGGTCATCATTAGAGTTTTGTCACATCAAAAACAATTAGAGTTGTCTTCCAGAAATCCTGGTCTTTCCAGGGAGCAGACTTCCTGCCAGTTCAAACTCTTGATTACAGCTTTCCGTCGGCAACCTGGCCTCCTCAAAAGAAAGAAAAAGGGGGCTGTTTATTGGGGAATGTTCTAGAAAATTCTCGAATCCTACATTTTCTACTTAAGATGCAGGTGGAGAGCTGCTTTCTAGAACAGATGTACCACGAAGGCAGAGAACTTACCAGACTTGTTTAGTGATATTTCTCATAGTTGAAATAGTCAGGTGGACACTCCACAAGTACATTTAAAGTGAATGGATGGAAATCATAAAACACAAGGAACAACACTGTGAGCTCTGGAATCAGTTTGGCCATCTAGTGGCTTTGTGTTACTGGTAATTTTTATGACCTCAGTTTTCCCATCTGTAAAATGGGGGTAATAGTACAAATGTCACTGCATTGTTGCAAGTATTAAAGGAGACGATGAATGGAAGTAAAGTGGTTTAGTTCCCTGTTTGGCCAAGGTTATGCCCCTCCCAGGTAGGCAGAGACAGATCAGGGCACTTTCCTGCCCTCACCCTTTTCTGTCATCTCTGGGTGGTTTCCCTGGGCTGCAGGGAAAGCTATGAAGACCCAGGTCCCAGCTGGTTTGGGGACTCTATGAGCCGTAGTCATTCATTTTCCAAGCATCAGGAGTGAAGTTGCAGAAATTCAGCCTCCTCCCCAGAATTCTAAGCCAAAACTCCTAGTATCCAGTTCTGCCTGACCAAAAGGAGTTCCTATTCCAGCAACGCATTTTGGCTTTCTACCTGAAGCAATATGTCCTTGGATACCTGTCTATCTGGACTGCACATCTGGCTCCTGGATGACACCTACACCTATGCCACAGCTTCGCCTTCCTGGTGACCTTGGCAGTTTTCCTCAACTCGTGATGTCATGGGCCTCTGCCTGTGCTAACCTGCTTCACCTTTCAATTGCTGTTGGGTACTGGCCTGGCCTGGGGCACATCCGCTCCTATGCAGCCTGGCCTGCTTCTTGGTTCAGTTTTTACAGTTGTCCTTTCTTATTGAGGGCTGCTGGGTGCCCTTGATGTCTTTAACTGAACAAAATTAATATTATGGTATCTTGTCTCTGGGAATTGCTCATGTCTAGTGTTCATTACAGCAAGGAATGTTTCTTTGCTGATGCTACTTTCTCAGACAAATAAACACAGTACTTTGAAATATTTCTGATGTGTAGAAAAGAAGCAAAGAATAAAATGATACCCACCATGGACAATGCTATGGTTTGAATGTGTTTCCTCAAAATTCCCTGTGTTGGAAACTTGATCATCAAATGAATGGTAATTGGAGGTGGGGCCTTCAGAGGTCACTAGGAGTAGGTGAGGTCATGGGGGTGGAGCCTCAAAATGGTATTAGCGGCTTTATAAGAGAGGAGAGACGTGAGCTAGCGCTTGCTCTGTCTTGTCACGTGATACACTTTGCTTGTTATGACATAGCACAAAGCCCTCAGCAGAGGCTGACACCATGCTCTTCTAAATTACCTGGCCATAGGTATTCTGCTGTAACAACAGAACATGGACTAACATAGACACTTCAGGATGAACATGTAGCTATAGTTTTTCACATTTTAAAAGAAATGGATGTTAAAGATTCAGCTGAATCTCCTTTCCAGATCTCTTCTCAGTGGCCCAACACTTTGTGTTCATTCCTTAGCCCAGTTTCTACACCGTACAAGTAGCCTCGCTCCAAAGTTCTCACTGTGAGCTTTTCCCCTTCCCAGTTATGGCCACTGATAGGTGGGCCAATTTCATAATCTTTCTTGCTGCTTCTCTGAGACCATGTGTAGGGTTTTCATTGGTCCCCATTACAAACTACACTGTATCATCCCTGAAATTTATATGCTGAAATCCTAACCCCTAGTACCTCAGAGTAAGACTGAATTTGGAAATAAGACATAAACAAGGACCCGAATGCAATAGGACTGATGTCCTTCCATGAAGAGAAAGAGATACAAAGGGTGCTGTTATGGCTTCTATCTAGATGTTCCCCTAAATCCTCTCTTGCTCATAGGTGGGGCTTTTGGGAGGTGGCTGGATCATGAGTGTGTGATACTGGATTAGTCCACTGGTTGGTTTAGCATATTTTTGGGTGATGGATTTACTGAAGAGGAAAGACCCACCCTGTGTGTGAGTGGCACCAACCAATAGGCTTGCAGCCTGGATAGAATATAAAGGGAAAGGAGGAAGTTGGGCTTGCTTCCCTCTGTCTGCCCTGCCATGGACTGTTTCTCCTCTGCCATGCACCTCTGCTATGCAGCCCTGCCTTGGAGCCAACTGACTATGCACAGAAACTTCTACAAACTGAGAGCTGAAATAAGCCTTTTTTCCTTTTACTTGTGGGTGTTGGGTATTTTGTCTCAACACAAAGAAAGAATAACTAAGATAGGTACATGTGCACAAAGGAAAGGCCATACATGGACACAGAGAAAAGGTGGCAGAGCAGGGGCTCTGGATCAACCAATCCTGCCTACAACTTGATCTTAGCCTTCTATCCTCCAGAACTGGAAGACAATTTTGGTCATTTAGACCACCAAGTTGTAGTATTTTTCCATGGCAGCTCTAGCAAATGGACACAGCTCCTTTTACTGTCATAGAAGTCCTTTGCTTGGGACTACACCCTTTCACTACCCTATCGGTAGGAAAAAAATCTATGTCCTATCCCACAGGCACAAGAGACTCATTGCTCTGCATGTTGAGACCCTGGAAAACCTGTAGAACCCAGGGAGATGCTTTACTATCAGTCCTGACTTTGTTCATTTCTAGCATTTAGGAGTTCCTTTACTTTTCCTTCAAGCTTAGCTCTTCCTCTGTGTTTTTGGATGTTATGTTTTATGTAGTATATATGAGTGTCTTGTAACTGAAAGAAGCTAGGCCATCTCAGGTTCACTTGCCATGTTGCTAGAAGTTCTATACCACATTCTTAAATCCATTTAGCACTTTCTTGCATCCAGTTCTGTCTCCATTCCTTCTGACAATTTTTGTAAGACAGCATTACCACCCTCATGTTACAGATGGAAAATTAAATCTCTGAGAGGTTAAGTGATTTCCCTGGTGCTGCATAGCTAATAAATAATGGAACTTGTCCTAGAATCCGGTACCAGCACTTTCTCTTCTTTGCCATAGGCACGTACAAAGGCAGCACTTCTATAAGGTGTAAAAGTAATATTCTAACTCTCTAGGATATAGCTTTATAGAAAAATGCCATAGAATGTGCTTGAAATCTCTCCAAAATTATAAGAAACTGCTAAAGTTCTTCCAAGTCAAGCTGTGAGATGCTGTCAGGAACATTTGCATTTGACTGTTTGTCTGGTGTGGATCTAAAAGCAGCTTTTGAGAACCTATGAAAACTTTCCCTTCTATATCGTCTATGCCATGAATCCTGAGACAGATTTTTGTCTGTTTATGGAAATGCCTAAAATTTAGCAGACATTCTATATTTTTTCCCTAGGAGATTCTAATGCCAGCATCCAAAGGATTTTCCTCATTAGGATATAATCCTGGAACCCTATAATGTGGAAAGTGTATTGTAGAATGAAGAAGATGGAAATGTAACTTATACATTTGGATGTAGATCCGCTTGAAGGTAAATTTTCTTTGTATCCCCACCAGCTTAGGTATAAGAAAGGTCCTTTCTGGAGAGAAACTTTCCCTTGTTCCTGTAGCAACTGACCATCACAAAGCTCTGAATTAACAAACCACTTTCTGCTCTGGAATCTATAATTAGCATCTTGAATTTTTTCTTTTTAATTGATGCATAGGAATTGTGCATATTTATCGAGTCCAGTGTGATAATTCAATGGGTGGAGGCAATGTACAGGATAAAAATCAAATCAGGGTAACTGGCATTTCTATCTTTTTGTATATTTATCATTTATTAATGGAACTTTATGATTATTCATTTGGAGCTTTTAAAACCTCTCACCCCCAGCCAGAATCAGGCAAATTGCACTCAACCTCTCTACCCAGGACTTCTAGAAGGAAGTTCTAGTTTCCCATAGACTCCTGCCCAGGGTGCCCTCGGTGCCCTGGGTTCCCTGGGTGCATTGCATTTCCATTCTTCTCCAGCTCTTCTTGTCTTAATCACTAACACACACACACACCCCTCTTGACTACAACCTTGGTCATGGCCTTTCCTGACTGCAGCCCGGCTCTTGCACTGTACTGGACATATGCATTTTACAAGCAAAAGTTACTTCATTCTATGATTACCTACTCTCTCATCATTCTGTTCTGGCTTCCTTAGTGGCACTTTTTATTCTATTCAAAGGAACTGTTAGGTTGGTGGCAAAATGCTCCCAAGTCAAAAGCTTTCTTTAAATAATGGCAAAGGCTAACACTTGAAAATATTTATAATTTTTAATTTTCATTAAATAATATACAAACTAGTCATTAAAAAAACTTGCTAATGGGGAATTGTCTCATGGATATAAAGTTTTGACTTCAAAAGATGAAAAAGTTGTAGAAATTGGTTGTGTATCAACATGAATGTACTTACCACTACTGAAATTTGTATTTAAAAATGGCTAAGATTGTATGCTTTATGTTATGTGTGTTTTATCTGAATTTAAAACACAAATAACTTGTTTTAAATTTCATGGGTTTTTTTTTGTGAGCTGCTCAAACATTTCCTGGAACCAGGTTACTCATACATAAATCACAAAGTCTATCTGATATGGCCATACAAAACCTGCCATTGCCTCTACACACATGTCTGTCATGTTCTTGTTCTTGAGACACAATGTGTGACACTCACAATTTAGAGGAGGAGAGGTTTATTTTGGATCATGTTCTGTAAGGTTCAGTCCATGGTAACTCAGCCACTACATGGTGGGAAGGTCTGGGTGGAGGGAAGCCACTCATATCATGGTGGCCAGGAAGCAGCTAGCCAAGGCAGGATCTGGGGAGGGGAGACGAACCCTTCATGGTCAAGGCCCAGTGACTCGCCTCTTCTCATCACACCCACCTCCTAGCAGCAAATCAGCGATAGCACCTCTATGGTCTGTCCAATCCTCTTCCAAAAGCCTCATCAACGAAGCTTTAGGGGGACATCTAGGCATAAATCATAACAGTGCATAAATGTTATTTTTGGAGACAGAGGTAGAATTATAGTATTTTTTTTTTCAGCAGAAGAATTCTTTGTAGCCTCATACATTCATGATGGTATTTCTTCTTGGTTGACCTTTCTGTGCTCCCAAGTTACCTGCCCAGGCAGGTGCATTGCTCAGAGCAGGGTGATTCTTTAGTGCTCTTTGGTCCCAGGGTGATCACATTACAGTGGTACCCTTGTCACACTCTCAGGAACACGTTATGATGAGCATGATCATGGAACAGAAAGTTCACATCTTTGGAGTAATGTCCTCTAGCTCTGTTTTCTTCTAATTTATTAAATGTGAGAAAACAAGGTTGAGGTCAAAACTCACGTGATCTCATCAGCACAGAAGGCATTTTTCAACAAAACCATGCCAGAAGCAGCATGCTGAGAAGACACTGTGGGGACATTATCAAAGCAACTTTGAGATACACTTTGTTCTACGGAGAAAAGATCCCTCACACCTGCCGAGTGCCCCCCAATTATTATCACTAGTTTGCTGTGTTGCTTACTGGCTACTCAGACAGGCAGATGGCTCCGGTGACGCCGGGAATGTGCTTAATTGTCTAACATGAGTTAAACCTTCTCAGGAGAGTCAGGTGATTATTTCAAACAGTAGGCATTTCTTTTAAAATGGTTGGGGGGGATAAAAAAAAATTAGAAACATAACAACACATGGACGATTTTGAAGTGCACTTATTTTTGTTGTCTGTTTGAGACCAAAATGCTCCTGGCAAAGTCAGTCCCTGAAATGATAAATATCTTCAGTCAGGGAGCCCAAGAGGAGGCACGGGTCCCACTGCAGCTAGAATAAAGCAGGGAACTGAAGCTTAAATGAGAAGATTTGCCTGGAACTACCTTGGTAGATGAAGCCTTGGGCAAAGAGAACTTTCTTCATATGGAAAAAAAACACTGGGTATTTCTCAAGGACAACCCTCTCCATCATAATAGTTGGCTCCAACTGTGGCTTTGCAAGTGGACATGAAGTTACTAGGTTTCTGTATCTGCTGATTAAATGTTTTCAGAGATTTTTCTAAAAGCAGCGAAAACCATCATCAGAAGGGTTGCTTTGGAGGAACTCATCTGCTCAGATCACCTGTGAAAGCTTGTCTCCCGCCTCCCTTACAGGTGTTGGAGGGGAAGTAGCAGGTGGAACCACTGCACTCAGGATGTACGTGTGATTTACATCGTTTTGACTCTACCTGTTTTCCCTTTACACCGATCTGGTGAATCCTTGTTTTTCTGCTTCTGTTCATCTCCTTGGCTCACTTTGGAAAATTCCAACCGGACGTCTTTGAGTGGCTCTACCCTGAAGCTACTTGGTTAAGCATTCAGTGTTGGGGGGCTGCTTTTAAATCAGTGTTGTTCAATTCATCCTGTACCTTAAGGTATTAGAAGCAGACAATAAGAGTACGTAGAGTTTGCCAGGCATATTTCTTAGTGCTTTAAATAAACCAACCTGCTTAGCCCTTCTGTGAGTGGCTGCATTGTCAGCCTGCAGAGGACAAACAGGCAAGGAGACAGTAAGGAACTTGCTCAGGCCCCACCCTACCCAGCACCACTGGGCTCACTATGAGGGCCCATTTACCAACAGTGCCTTAAACAAACAAACAAACAAACAAATGAACAAAACAGCTCTTTTCATGGCTGCATCAGCTGATGCCTGTGTTTCAATGTGCATCAGCTGATGCCTATGGTTCAATGCTCTTACTGGCTGATTCCAAGACCCCAGTTGGAAGATCCCTGGCTTCCACGTTTCTTGCAAACCAATCAGCTGCCTTCAGGAGCAGAGTCAACCGCGTATTTGCATTTTCAGTAGAAACAACTGAATAGGGTGGGTGTGCTGGGGCCACAGCCCCACCAAGCAGCCCCACTGTGGGTGTCCAAGGCTGTCCAGGGTGAGATGGCCACTTTTGCCCCTGCCTGCTGGGCCTATCACGTGTCGTGCTTCCCTCATGACAGAGACGATCCCTCGTGCCTCAGCAGCACTGCAGCAGGGAGTCAACAGTGGGCCACCAAGGTCAGGTCAGAAGGACCAGTTGTGAGTGGTTGATAGGATTCAGGAAATGGTACCCTGGAATGCAGCACCATGGCATTTGAGCTAACGGCAGAAGCAGGGAGTCTCTCTGACCTCCTCCCGTCCTTCTTCCCTGAAGAATTCTCTGACCATCTCCTGAAGTGGGTCAGAAGACTCTTGCTGAGAGAGGTGACTTCCCCATAACCAGAGGAAAGGGATGTTCTTATCTCCGAGGACCCAGGGAGAAAAAGGACAATGTGACACATAGGCCTGGCCAGCTTCCCCCACCAGCTCCTGCCTTCTCTGTCCATGTGCTCCTTCACCAACCTGAGCATACATACACAGGTTGTACTACTCCTCAGTCTTCATTTCTGCATCCTCCCATGTCAGGTAAAATATATTAAATAAATGCCTGCTTTTCTCTTGTAAAATGCCTACTTTCCTCTTTGTTATTGGGTCTGAACTATGATGGTAGAACAGGCATCTTTTTTCCCTTTCGCAGCTTACTTGGGCAAATAAGGAAAAACCAGGAACACGATGCGATCTTTTCAGAAGAAAGGTGAGCAGCAAAGAACTAAACGCCAAGAAGATGGTTCCGTTCCCCCCACTTCTCTGGCTGGGGATTGTGACTCAGTGGGAGTAACACCTGCAGCTGGGGCTTCGTGAGTTACTGGCAGACCCAGTTCCCAAGTCAAGCTCTCTTGAGAAAAGGAAATGGATTTTTAAGAATATTAATAGGGAAGCCAGGCATGATAGTGCATACCTGGATTACTGCCAGGACTCTGGGATGCTGATCAGGAAGATTGAAAGTTTGAGTCTAGCCCGGGCAATTTAGTGAGACTCTCCCCTCCCCTAAACAAATAAATAAAGCTCGATGTGTAGGTCAGCGCTTAGTTCATGAGTTCAATCCATAGTACCACAATAACACTAGTTAATAGGGAAGTGTCGGAATATCAGTGATGAGGTGGCTTTGCACTGATCCTTGTACCTTAGTCCTCGGCTGTGCCCCTGCCCTAAGCTATCAAAAAGATGTCCCAACACAGCTGTCCTTGGGTCCTGGGCTGCTCCTCAGCTCTGCCCTATGTCCCCAGATGTCTTGGGAAGAGTTTAATTCAGGACATGTGAAATCAGCCTGGGAGTTTTCTCAGTGTGGGCAGAGGGGCAGATTCCTTCTCACAGCGCCTGTTGAAGTTGCCACTGTTGGGGTGAAACGTGGAAGAATGACAGCAGAATTATTTTTGCTTGTTTTAAATTTAATATTTGTTTTACTGATGTGGTTGTTTGCATTGTTTGGAGGTGGGAGCACTGCTGCTGTTGGGAAGTCTTCCTCCTGCTCCTCTGGTAAGGAGCCACCTCTGCTGCCGTGTGATACCATTCGCTGGCCCGCACTTCCCTGGCTGGCTCTGGGCTCCAGGCCTTTTCCAGCTTTGAATTCCACTAGAGGAGAGCCTCATTCACTTGCCTGTCATAGGGAAAGAAACTGCTCCGGGGCAAGGGTGGGCGATGGCCAAGGTCTCACCTGTAGCACGGGCCAGCGAGGCAGGACCCCCTTCGTGGGGACATATGACATCCATGTTCTGCAGGTGGATGGGCATCTCCATCCCTGGTGACCAGGCCTTGGGCTCTGCACGGTCTATTTCCAGAGAGCTCTCTCTGGGCTCCAGACAGAATGATTAATGGCTCTTTAGGCCAACCCTAAAAGACTGAGGAGACAAATATGCCTCATTCATGGGGAAACAAGCCCCAGGACATACATTACCTAGGAAAAATGAGACAGCCAATGAGCTATTTCAGCAGGTATTTGCCAACTTTATTGTAGGACCTTTGTGTGTGCAGAGACTAGTTTCCAAAATGTGTATATACATTCTGAAATATATCTATAGTGTAAATGCACATGCTTATTAAAAATAAAAAAAAAATCACTAGATACTAGAATTTCATTATGGGACAGCCTTTGTTGCATCCTTTTTCTTATTCCAAAAAGGGAGGGGGAATCTAGGTGAAAGTAGAACTAAACAACAAAATATAAGCGCAATTTTATTTACAGAAATAAACTACTGCCAACAATCTGGTCTAAGTCTTTCCAGTCATTTATCTATGCTTTTGGAAGGACTTCCTTAAGTAATAAGGATTATGTTTGTGTTTACACTGTTATAACTACTTTTTGAAACTTAATATGTATATAGTGAGGATTAAACAAGTACATTCATAAAAAATTTGAACACACTGCCTTAAAGTATCCATTAAGTAGAGGCTAGCTGTTGTAGTCACCATTATTAATTTGTTTCTAGGTTAAATATCATTTATTTTATTCTGTAACATCATTATTAAATCTTTCCGTTTACTTCCAGTTATAAACAATGTTATAATGATTGTTCTTATGGATAAATCTTGGCACATAACCATTAATCAATGATTCTTTTTTGTTTTTTGTTTTTTGTTTTTTGAGACAGGGTCTTATGATGTAGTTCAGGCTAGCCTTGAACTCACTGTGTAGCCCAGGCTGGCCTTGAACTTGTAACAGTCCTCCTGCCTCTGCCTCCCCAGTGCTGAGATTACAGGACTGCACCATTATGCTTGGCTTCATAGCTATTACTATTTCCTTAGGGAAAGTTTCTTGGAGGAGATTGTTGGGGGAAGAAAGCTATTCACTCATTCATTTAACATTTTTTATTGAGTGTTTACTATTTGCAAGTAATTATTTTAAGAACCAAAAATAACAAGAGTAACAAGATCACTTGGCACTTGCTCTGGTGGAGGTTGTACTCCAGGGAGAAAGAAAAACAATTTAGCAGATTCTGGCAATTCAAAATAAAGCCAATTCAAATGTTCAAGAGACACTGAAAAGATGTTCAAGCACTCCAGTAGTGAGGAAAAATGCAAATTAAAATAACAATGAGTTGTCACTTTATACCCACTAGAATAGCAAAACAAGAAAGAGCAAGCAGAAACGCTAGCTAGGCAGCGGGAGGAAGAGATGGAGTTCCCGTATTCACGCAGTGGACTGAAAGAGGGATTATCCCTATAGCCTTTTAGGAAAATGATCTGTCACATCTATAAAAATCAAAACGCAGTATACTTGAACTCGGTCTCCAGGAAATTCATCTCATAAAAATATATTTTAAGGACACACATTCAAAAGTGTTTATTACAACTTTGATATACTGGTAAAAGAAAAACTGGAAACAGAGTGAAAGAGGAATTATTCTACCACACCAGGAGAATTTGTATGCATTCACTGTTTCTTCTGTGATATTATCCCACATATGTGATATTATACGTATTATTATGTATGCATAAAGAAATTAGGCACAAGATTTAGGGATACCTTACGGACAGACATCCTAATGATATACAGGAAACACTACCCCCAAATATGGCACCTTGGTATTTGAGAAAACAGCGAGGTTTCTCTGTCCTCCTTTTAAGACAGATAATTGACCCTTTTTCCAGGGGAAAGAAATGAAGACACAGAGACACAGAGAAGAGTTTGAGCAAACAGACCTTGCCAAACTTCCCCCAGCGTATGGCCATTCTTTACAAAACTGAAACATAAAAATAGTTTTCCCTGAGGCTTTTTGGTTCTCTTGTACTGGGAGTCGAACCCAGGGTCTTTGCATTGAACGCATCCTCAGCCCTTAAGGGTCTAGTTAAGTGGCTAAATTGCCTGGGTTGCGCTCAGACTCACAATGTTCCTGTCTCACCCTCCTGGAATGCAAAGATTATAGGCATGCACCACTGCATCTGGCTTCTCTGGGTCTCTGAGTTTTTGTTTCTTTTTTTTTTTTTGGTACTGGGAATCAAACTCAGGACCTTGCGCTTGCCAGGCAGGTGCTTATGCCACTGAGCTATATCCCCGGCTTGAGTTTTTGTTTCTTAAGGCTCCTGTGTCATATACAATTTGGTTTCATCATTACAGGCAGCTCAGCAATGAATCTTGCAATGGATGAGCCAAAAATGTTGTTTTTACTCTAATATAATAATAATAATAATAATAATAATAATCTGCTAACATATTACTAAATAGGAAAGAAAGAAAAAAGATGCAGAGTGTTAAAGACAATTCTCTCTTAGAGACAGAGAAGCCAGCAAACTAATAAATATATTAATATAAACATATACATTTTTTTTTCACAACTGGAGATTGAACCCAGGGATTTCACATTGAGCTATATCCTTACTCCTATCCTTCTATTTTTTTATTTTGAGATACAGTAGGGTCTCCCTAACTCATTAAGTTGCCCAGGCTGGGCTTGAACTTGGGACTCTCCTGTCTCAGCTTCCCAGAGTACTAGGATTAATGGTATGTGCCAGTATTGCCTAGCAAGCTTGTAAATTTTTAAGATCAAGAGAGATTTGTGTATGGACACTGAGTATGATATTAATATTGGCTATGATGGGGGATAGGACAACTAGCTTTTTCCTCATCTTACATTGCATTACTACTGTCAACTATCAAATAAATGTAATCAACAGCTTCAATAGAGCACAACAAATACTACAGTGAAGGTAGAAGGAATTCCAAAAACTCATAGCAGAAACCCAGCACCTTTCCTCCAATTTCAATATGTATTGTCAGGGCTGGGGATTTAGCTCAGCGGCACAGCACCTACCTGGCAAGTGTGAGGTTGTAAGTTCAATTCCCAGTACTGGAAAAACGACAACAACAGCAACAGAAATATGTATTGTCCATCCTAAAGGCCAGGTAGAGGCTGGACCCTTGGCCAGCAGTAAAGAAGCCAACATAGCAGAGGTAATAAATCGTGATCATAATTACTGATCACTGTTCTTAGACTGTGAGATATCATTCACAGAAGTTATATGTAGTACAGAAAAAATGTCAGCTTCTAAGTTTGGTACATTCTATTCTCTGATCTTCAAATTTTTCACCAGAGTGATGGGTACTTTCCCTTCATCCCACCTCACAGGAGAGTCAAGAAGATCCTGTCTTAGTTACTCTTCTCATTGCTGAGACAAAACACCCAACACCCACAAGTTAAAGGGGGAAAGATTTATTTCAGTTTATAGTTTGTAGAAATTTCAGTCCTTATTTGGCTGGCTCCACGGCAGAGGGGCATGGGAGAGGAGACACAGTCCATGGCATAGCAGGTAGGAAACAGCTAGAGAGATCAAGGGAGGAGGGAGAGAGATAGACCCTTCCAGACACCCCCAGCAACCCACCTCCTCCAACCAGACTTCACCTCCCAGATCCCATTTAGCTATAAACTCATCAGTGAACTCATACACTGAGTATTACAGCCTCATGATCCAATCACTTCCCAAAGCTCCACCTGTGAGTGGATAAGGCCTTGGGCGAACATCTACACATAAACCATAACAAATCCCTTGAGATAAAGTAGAGGAAAATGCGATGTACAAAATCCAGCAGGAGTTACACACTCAAAACCTGTCACTCAGTCTGAAACTTTCCATCAAACTCATAGAACTGTCAGGAAGGACAAAGGGAAAACAGATGTATAGGCCTTTTGGGAGGCGGGAAGGCACGGTGCAGAAGTGAGACCATCAGAAAGGCAGCCAGGGCGCCGGTCTGAGAACCAGCTGCTGCGGACTCTCTCATCCCTTCTTGGATTTGCTTTCTGCATACTGTTGCTGTGAAAAATTTCTCCAGTTCAAGAAATTGGTTACTCATCTAATGGCTGGGAGAACGAGGTGCTGGATGAAGTGAATTGCAACAAAGGAATGTCTGGCATAGAGTCTCTGTTTCCAGAACTTCCCAGCACTGGCAGGTGTGAGATTGTGCAGTCATCGAGGGCCTTGCCAAGGAGATTGGCTGATGAGTGCTGAACACGAAGGGGAAAGTCCCTTGGTGGGTATGTGCGCTGTTAAAGGCAAGTCACAGAAGAGGGTACAAGAAATATCAGCTCCAGAAACACTTCCCAGGCATGGGGACTTGGCCCGGGATGGGGTTAGAGTGTTCTGGACAGCTCTGACGAAAGTGGGAAAGTGGTGAGACAAAGCTTGTCAACTAGCATTCTTTAATAATGTCCTGTGTGTAGCAAGTGTCTCACAGCACACAGGGAAAATATTTGGAAAGTGAAAGGCACTGATTTATATTCATGAAGGTGAAGCTTTTCAATACTGTCTTTCTCTCCTGTATCCTCCACAGTAAGAGTCCAGCTTTCTTTCAAATCCAGCTTTCATAGAGCCCCACAGTTCTTTGTTGTATGCTTTGACCTTGAGTTAGAAGTCTCCTTCCAAACCGTTCCGTTTTCAGTTTTTCCTCAAGGACTAGGAGCCCCTGGGATGCGTGGATGCATGCACACTCAGCCCTGGAACAAGAGGGCATCCGGGGCCTGCAGGTGGGCCAAGGACACACAGACTGCTACTGTGAGCAGAACCAGGAACTTCGCTTCTGCGCTCAGAGATCAAATCTTTTCCTGGCCAGCTTTCTTTCTTAACCCCCTGTCATCTCTCCCTCACTTGATGGTGTAATGAGCGCAAGGGAGGGAATGGTGGAAATCCCAGTAAATGGCCTAGCACAAAACCCCCTCCTGCTCTCACATCCTGTGGTCAGTGGAGGTGGCCCAGCTGGTCCTTAACGAACCTTCAGGCTTCGATGTTTCTCCAGACCACTCACTCACAAAGGACCTGGTGTAACACAGGCGCCCCAATCGCAGCTTGGGAGTTCTTAGGGGTTAGGCGAAGGATGGTCAGAAAAATTGAGCAGTGGGTATTAAAGAGCTCTTTTAAAAAAAACAGTTGCAAAGTCACTATAGATATAAAATTGGCTCTTTGGAAGGCATTCTAGGCCCAATTCTGGGCAAAAAACTTCACCTCTCCAGGGCACCTTCTGTGCTTACATAAAATGAGCGGGCTGAATTAGATCTCTATGGTTCCTCTTCTTTTATTCTTTTTTCTTTTTTGTTTTTTTCCAGTACCGGGAATCGAACTCACGACCTTGCACTTGCCAGGAAGGCGCTGTGCCGCTGAGCTAAATCCCCAGCCCCTGGTTCCTCTTCTTTTAAAAAGACACACACAGACATACGATTTCATGCTTGCACTGCCTCAGGTGACAGTTTAGGGCAACTAGATTAAGCAATATTTGTGACACACTTATTCTAGACTATTTGTCACTTATCTGCAACTTCACATTTTTTGTACTATACATAGGATATTGTAGAGAGGAGAGAGTTCCCCTGGCTCTGTCCCCAGCCTGGCAGCAAGGACTTCTCCCTGTGAGAAGGGAGACCCTCCCACCCCCTAGTTCTCACTGTGTCAGAGAAACGTTTAGTTTACCCCTAAACCTGGTTGCAGAGTAGAAAAAAATTGTCACTGTCCCAGCCTTTCTCTAACCAAGGGACATAGCAAACTCAACTCTCTGCAGTTTATAGGCCAAAAAAAAGCGAATATGTAAACAGCTGCTCCCTGTTCTCCCTGGGGATTTATTTCAAGAAAGACCCCCATTGGGAACCAAAATCTGTCAGTGACCATCCCATCTGTGAAAGGACATACTACTTGCCTAGAACCTACACACATCCTCTAGAATACTTTGAATCATCTCTAGATTACATTTATTTATGTAGCTATTTATTTACTTACTTATTTAGGTGGTACTGGGGATTAAAGCCAGGGCCTTTGCACTGAGCTAGACCTCTACCCCACCCCTACTTTTTAAAAAAAATGAGGCAGGATCTTGCTAAGTTACTGAGTTGCCCACACTGAGCTCAAACTTGGAATCTTCTTGCCTCAGCCTCTCACAGTGCTGGGATTATAGACATGCACTACTAGGCCCAACTTCTAGATTACTTATAATACCCAGTACAGTGTGGATGCTTATAAACAGCTATTATCCTGCACTGGTTGGGAACAGTGACAAGACAAAGCCTATACTTGTTCCATACACACATAAATTGTCTCCCAAATAGTTTCAACCTGCAGTTGGTCTGTCTGTGGATATGGAACCCATAGGTAGGGCATGCTGGCTATATGTGATTTGGCCTGATTTCCAACCAACATTCTTCAAAACACTCTTTTTCTACAAAGACACAATTCTCTCTTTCTTTCTCCACGGAATTAATTTCCAACATATGACCAAGAAGCTAGGTCACTCCCCAGTAGAAAATCTTATGTTGTACACATTAGAATAGAACTATCTCTGTGAGAGTGACATATCCAGCCCTCAGTGAGAGTAAGAGCATTACAAATTGAGAAGCAGATTTGCCATAAAAAGAAAAGGGAGGAAAATTACACCTGTGCATTTGATAGCTTATAACTTTTTAAATTAACAATGTTTCAGTTTAATTTTTGTAAATAATTGAACAAAAGATGTTGTATTAGTTTTATTTTACAGGTAAAGAACTTGGCTTTGAAATGTTAAGTGGCTCGCTCAACTCACCCACTTAGCAAAATGTCTAACTTAACTCATCCAGCTAGTAAATAGTGACTCACCCAAGTTGCCTAGCAAGGCTCTGGGCTTGGAAGCACAAGGCTCAAATGCAGGCCTGAGACCAGGGTGTTCTTGCCCCTTCTGTCTGAGATGCTTATGGGAGGTGGTCACATATGGAGAAGGTCTCTCTGAGCTTCAGAGAAAGGTTCTGGTGCCTTTGGTGCTTTTGGTAAAATGGTAACACACCCATCTCACTAGGCCCTCTGCCTTCCTACTCTTCAGGGCCTCTCCAGCAAGCCAGAGCACAGAGGCCTTTGGAGCTGGTTAGGAAAAAATCAAGTAGTCTGGTTAGTATAACTGCAACAGACACGGCATCATTGAAATTGGAGGCTGGACCTTCCAGCACACCACTACTTCCTTCTTCTTCCACCAGAGATTAGGCTGTGCCCAACCCAGGCAACTTGGGTACCACAAGATGTAGCATCCGCCAGTGAGGACGTCTTATGGTTTAGATCTAAGCTATCATTCCAAAGCCTCATGTGGCCAAGAGACAGAGCTTTTAGAAGGTGACTGGATTTGGGGGTGCTGTCCTCCTCAGTGACTGATCCACTCAATGTGCCATTGGATGTGCATGGGGCCTGGTTACAGGGGGTCACCCGGGACATGAGCTGGGAGGGTAGAACTCTTGCCCTGGCTCTGCCTTTCTTTCTCTGTTTTCTAGCTGCCATATGTGAGCAGCTATCCCCTGCCCTTCTACCGTGCCCCTCCTGCCTTGGAACCCCCTTGACCATGGACTAAAACTTCTGCAACTGTAAGCTGAAACAAAATTTTCTTTCTTTGTGAATGGCAGGTATTGTGTCTTAGTGATGAGAAAGTGCCTGAAACAGGCTGTGAGGAAAACAGCTTCTGCTCTTCTTTCTTTCTTCTGTTATGGGTATGAGGACACGGGCCCTGCATGTGTTGAGTGACTAGCAATGACTCAGTGGTCATTGGTGAAAACCACTTCTGTGGTCTCTAGTTGCATAGCGGAGACTGGATTGCAAGGGTTCTTCATACCAGGAACTAAAAAATTGACTCTTATATATGACTCTTACTATATATATTGTTATATTGCTTTGAGTACAATCAGTATTAGGATTTTGAATAATATACACCACTACTTTCTTTTACATGGATAAGCCAAAATGTTTTTCAGTTGCATGGCATTGATTTTATGTCTTATTTCTTTTAATTTTATGTGTTTATTTAGCCCCTGTAAAATAAATTACTTTCTCCTCCTCTATCCTCTGTAGGTGTCTAACATTATATTATTCCTTTGTATTTGTTTATGTATGTTTTTGGTCACTTGTAAGGAAGAAACTATAACCTAGCTAGGAGCATGGGTTTTAAATTCTTCTTTTAGTTTCTTCTTTCTCTGTCATGAATACGAAATCCATTTTTACTGCATTTTGTAAAAACAAATTATGGAAGAAAACCTTCATTGCCCAAAACTACGTCTAAAACCCAATCTTCTTGACCGCTTCACAGGGCCATCTCTTCCTAGCTGATGACAAACAACACATATTAACATAATCGAGATAATTAAGGGCAGCGCCAGGTACTGTTCTCCTACAGGCTTCTCCAGTTCAGGGACTGCCAATTTCCGCTCCCTCCTAACAGCCCCAAGGCGTGGAGATTAACACCTACGAAGTGTGGTGGCTTGAATATAGATGAGAGGAGAGCGACAGGCTGCTTCCTTTGATTAAAACATTAGAAGAATAATTATTACAATAGTGGAATGGCTTAAGCCTTCTGTTGAGAGTTTTTTTTCCTCTTCCACTTTACTATGTATCCCTGAAAATTTTTTTTTCTTGCTTCCATATGGCAAATTACTGTCATTGAAAATCTTATACTTCAAGTTGAGAACAGTTTGTATGGGCTGAGTTAGGGGCCCCCAAGACAGGGTAATTTCCATTGTTGCTGAGGAGAGGAGACTATTACTTCTGGAGACCCAGCAGGCATTTTATTAAACAATTGTACCAGCTGGAAACAAATTATTGCCTGTACTCAAATTACCATTTAGGATCGGATGCTTTCATTTCAATGGGAAATAAGCACTGGGACCAGCTAGATTCTCCTGCCGGTGGATTTCTTAGCAGCCAACCTAGGTGCAAATCATGACCACCTCTGAGGGCTTCACTGCTGGTTCTACATCCAGGCTGTGATTACATTTAACTCAGAATCTGGTTTCATTGTCAGTCCCTTCTCTGTCTAAGGCTCTGGAATATTTATGAAGGCACAGAGGGAAAGCGACAGAGATACTAGGCAAAATTCAAATGCAATATTAATGTACTTCTTCAGCTGTGATTTCTATAAAATTATTGCATGTAGACTGTTGCTGCTGTCTCTAGGGCCATCTCTGGTGGTTTTTCAGAGGACAAAGAAATGCTGGCTGTTCTAATGGCTTTGCGATCCAGAACTTGATCTGCTCTTGGAAAAAGAACAGGATACTGGGATACTGCCAAACGTAGTACAGGCTGTGTTACCAGCTAATATCTCCATTCTGTATATTCAGTGGAGAGATAAGGTCTATCAGGACAGTATCATTAGAAGGGTGGAGAGAGACACATAATTTCACTGCCAAGAGTGCTCTTTGGTACATTTTTGGTGGAAATGATCTGTTCTGGCAGTAATTTCCAGCTTCCTTTTTTCACTGTATAGTCTTTTTTTTTTTTTTTTTTGTAATGGAAAAATACAGCCCTAGACCCTGAAAGTTGAGCGGTGACTACTGGGACCGCTACCTATTGCTTTCCTATTAGAATTTGCGTATTGCTAGCTTCTTACTAGATACCTGTTTATTAGAAAAATTAAATGCCTTCCTGCCCAAAAGTTAATTGAATTGGACTTGTTCAAATCCTGGGGGAAAGTGCCTTTTGGTCATTTCATTTCTTCCAAAATCTTCTATGTCTTTTGACCTAGTTGATTAAAACAAACAAGTCCTCCACACAATTGTGGGAGTCAGGAACCCAGATACTTTTCTTAACCAAACTGTCCTCCTCGGCTGTCCCTCTGGACTCTCCCTGGTCCTTTGTGGTTTCTCAAGGGAGACAGAAATCAACTTTGGGTAAAGTTTTTTTTTTGGAGGGGGATGATGAAACTGAGACGAAATTAAAAGGTTGTCCCAGATTCAGTGGAGAAGGATAAGCACACACATATCAGATTTGAGAGCCAGGAAGTTAGCCAGATAGAATCCCGTTTTCCTGGCTTAGAAGCTAACTGCCAGCAAGAATGTTCCCATTGCTTTGCGCATTATCAGAGGACAGAGCTCATTTCAGTGGCACTGCCTTAATTGTTTCTATGTGGGACACAAGTCAAGACCCTGATAAATCTTCCTACCACCTCCGGCTCCATTTAACTGGGCATGTTGGTTGGCTTCTTCTCTTCTCCACCTGCAGTCCCTCCTCCCCACCCAAATGATGCTCCGCTATGACGAGGGGTCTCCTCTTGCCTATTCTAGACTCAGGAGAGAAGTCAATAGCAGGTCTGTGTGACAGGCCTGGAGTGAGGTCTTGGTACATGGACGTACAGAATTGCAGAAGGTCAATATGAGTATCTGTGTGCATGGTGGTATTTGACCTTTAATAAAAAATTAATTTAAAAAATTGAGTACAGTACCTGTATTCATTTCCTGCAATTGCTAAAATAATAGAGGGCAACTGTCTAGTGACTTAAAACAGCAGAGAACTATTCTCGCACAATTTTCAGGGTCAGAAGCTCAGAATCAAGGTGTCCACAAGGCTGTCTCCGACTCATGAATGAGCTGTATTCTGGGGGACCATTCACAAGTTGGATTTATTTGTAAGCCCAACAAAGTGGGTCTTATGCACCTTTTACGCAAATATACACTGCAAAACATTGTTGATTCTTGTCCTTTTTCTTTAGTGTGCTAGTCATTGAATGATTCGTGTTGTTAGAATGAGCAACTTCTACCATTTTTTCACCTCAGTCCAAACTCTGAATTACTTTCACTTTTGTTTTCATGATTTTTGCTTTGTGCTTCCTCAAAGTCCCCTCCACATTCCTCTTGCTTCCGGACATCCTGGACTCTGATTGGGCACTGTACTACTTACTGTACACTATCACACTGCACAGTAAGCTCACAGCAGCACAACTGTGACAATGTCCGGCAGACATATGAGCCACTTCTGTGATTTGTTTGCGTCTAGGAATGTTTGTTATGCGAGGTTTGTTCATATCTGTGAAAATTCACAACTCGAATGTTCCTAAGTTGGGGACTTACTGTGCTTCCTCTGTAGGCTCCAGGGAAGGATCTGTTTCTTGCCTCCTGCTGTTTCTGTGGCCCGGTGGCTTTCTTCACCTAGTAGCTGCATCCTTTTAACTGTCTCCATCTTCCCATCACTTTTCCTTGTATGTGTCTCCATTACGGATAATTGTCGTTGGATTAAGGCCCACCTGGGTAATTCACAGTGATCTCCACTCAAGACCCTTCACATATGCAAAAAGACTCTTCCCAAATAAGGGCACATTCGGAGAGTCTGGGGATTAAACACGGCCCTATGTGGGGAAACCATTCAGTCCACTACAGTACCTACAACTGATATTTGCTTATCTAAGAACATGTTTGGAAGTGGCTGCACTATTATGAATTGGTTGGCTGATTTTCATTAAAATATATATTTATCTATATCCTTTAAATACTTTCCAGAAATGTAGTAAGACAGAGACTCAAAAGCATCCACTGCTTATGAAGAGAAATGATTTGCAGTCCAGGATTGTATTATTCTTGCAAGTGCGCTCTGGTCTCGGAATTGCAAGCCCATCTTGGGCCCTACAAGCACAAGGAAGATTATTTACAAACAAAGGGGAAGATGTTTCTGCTTCTGTCTTGCCCATATTGTGACCAAGGACCTGGCCATCCCAGCTGTGCCTCATGTCCTGTTAAGACTCCCCACCAAGCCCTTTGGAAGGGAATCATTCTCTACCATCTTGCAAAAAACGAGGTTGAAATGTCTTCAACATTCCCTGGAGAGGTGACTGCAGGTGAAGGATAGAATACCTCAACTCACTAGCAAGAGCTTGTTTGCCTTACAAAGGTAGTGCCTCAGACAAGCTCAAGGGAGCCACGGTGACAAGGCCTTAAACAAAAACTGTATCCTCTCCTCACAAACCTGTCTGGTGCTGATTCTTGGGTTTGGTGAGAAAGTGTGAGTGGTGCTCTCACTTCCACTATGAGCCTTTGCCCTGGGCTCCAACCTGGTAGAAAAGCCAGCACTGGAGTTCGGAGAGCACTTGTGCCAATAATGAGCATGTGAATTTCCATTCCTATTCTGGTACTATTCTTTGAATGTGGGCCCCTGCAGAGCCCTGTAGGAAGATGAGGTATTTGTAGCAGGACACAGGCATTCGTGGGTTCCCCGTCATAATGCCTTCAAAATACCACAAAAAGTTCTCTCACTTCTTTGACTGGCTGAGAGCAATATTTACTAGTTGTAATTGGCATCTGGCATCATAAAAAGGAGTGTTTTTGAAGGAACTATGGATTTAAACAAAACTTGAGCAGAGCAATGTCTCATTCGGCTGGATATTGCCCTCCACTTGAGAGACTTTGAGGAAAACAAGGCCTAGATATCAGTTTGGATTGTGACCAATCCGATTAATGATGCTTTCAGGAAGGTGAAAAGCAGAGGCAGTTATGGTGTGCTAGGAGCAAAATACATTGCCCTCCCTCCTCCTTTTGGTTACTTTGGTTTGGTTGAACTTGGGCCTGGGATGGGAGGGAGCATCTCTCGTTCAGCTACCACTCTGCTGGGCCAAAGTATCATCACTGTCTCTCTGTCTTAGGCGGGCTTCCATAGCAGGCTTCACCTCTCTGGGATCTCAGTCTGATAGCTCTTCCTTGAAACACAGTCCCTTCTAGAGTGCGTGCCTGTGCGTAGTGAAATGTTTCCCAGACTCCATTCCAAAAAGTGTGAATCCTAAAAGCTTCTTTGACAAGCAGAAGAAAAGGATCTGGTGTCCAATCTACTTGGAACACTGAGTGTACTGTAATCCCCTCTTGGAGATTCATAATAAACATGAAAAGCCTCCTTGACCTTGGCGAATGTGCAGTGTCCAAAACATATTTGACCCCAGAACTGTACTTTCACACAACACCTACTGCATAGAGACACATTCTGGAAATTACTGGCTGGCGGGAGCATGCATGCTTCGGACTTGGAAAGGAAGGCCTGTGTCTGCGCCTGCTAATCCCTGGTCTACAAGAAGAAATAATTTATATTTGAAGACACATAGGTAAAGCTGTGTTCCACCTCTGGGAAAGCTGCAAGGTGGGAAAGCGTGAAGCCCTGGCTCGATTCTTGTCTCACGATGACCGTGAGTGGCTCAGGCTCTCACTGGGCAGAGCAGGCAGTGAGGTCTCCAACTCTAGCAGAAAGGTGGTGAAGTCACTACGCACAGACTTTTCCAGATGATAAATCACTTAATGAACGTGCCTGGATGCTTGTTACAAAACCTAGAAGGTCACAGTTCCACCCCGAGTAGAAAAAGCATACAGTAAAATTGAGCATAGTGGCTCACACCTATAACCCCAGCACTCCGGGAAGCTGAGGCAAGAAGATCCTAAGTTTTAGTCCAGCTTGGGCAGTTTAGCAACTTAGTGAGACCCAATCTCGGAATTTAAGAAAAGGCTGGGGATTGTAGCTCAGTGTGAAGTTCCTGGGTTCGGTCCCCAGTACTCCTAATAAACAAAAACAGCAACAACAAAAAAGCATGAAGCTCCAGGCCTTTGGATGGCCAGAGGGACAGTTTGTCACAAATATGTTATCACAAGTCACAGCTGAGAGCATAGCGTTTGTATGAGTTTCTAAAAACCTTGGGGAACCAGATACTCACTTACAAGCAAGATGAGCGGAACAGGAAATATCACAGCGACACTTTCAGATGTTTACCCTCAGGTCGCCTGCTAAGGAGGGTTGGGTCACCACTTTCAGAATGACCAAAAGGCTCAGAGTGGTTAGTGTTCTGCAAGTTCGTCTTAGTGGCATTCCACAGCTGGGCACCCTGGACGTGGCTGGTGCGTGTTCACAGACTAAGGCTGGAAAGAGTAACGCACACGCACAGGGGCCATTCCTGGAGGAAGAATGTTTCCCACTTAGGAGGTGGGTGAGTGGCATGATAGGAGCCTGGGGCCGCAGGATCAGGGATAGCACTAAGGTCCCTGTTGCTGGTGGCCCAGTCACGAGCTGCTAATAGCATCTGGTGTGCAGAAACCTTGGCTGAGGAATTCTTGCTGAGCTATTTGTGGAGCATATCTCTGAGTGTGCACTTAAGACACCTCGTGCATTTAGTCTTCCCGCCCACCCAGTGTGGGAGATGGCTGTGATTATGTTGATGATGGGGAAAGATGAACCTTTGCAGAGTCCCTGTGACATTTCAATGCTCTTCGTCTGTGAGAATTATTTTTGCAAGTGAATCTCTACCTCTGGGCCCTAAGGGTTTTAGAAACTCATAGAAAGAGAGTAAAAAAATCCCAGCTTGGGGTCAGGCTAGCTAATTACCATTCTGCCTATCTCACCTTGTGGGAGCAGTGGGCTCCCCCTAGCAATTTGGAAGCAAATGGGCTTTCCTCCTGCTTGGACTTCAAGTCCCTGCACAATCTAGGAGTTTTATTTCCTGTGACTCCCCCGCCTCCCGCTGCAGTGGGCTAGCCTCACACCCTCACCCTTGTCTTACTCCCTGTCCTGCACCTCTCCTTCGTGAACCTGCCGTGTCTAACTGCCTTTTTCTGACCTCCTTCAGAACCCAATGCTTGTAGCATATAACTGGATGTTATTATTTATACTCCACTTTTTAAAAAAGTCTACATTTGACTTTTTTCTCCAACAAACAAGAGCATCAACTTCTAGAAGGCAGAGAGTATTTGAATCCCAGGCCCCCTATCAATCTAAAGCAGTGGTTAGTGTCGTAACTTGTTAGTAAGTCCTATTGAAAATGAAAACTTTGAAGGCAACTGTCTAGGAGGCTTCTCTCTGGCCACTTTTTTTAAAAATTACATGTTTCAGAGCAGTGTAGTGGACTTTCCAGCTTGAGAGAGTCAGGCATATTCATTCTCGTACATCGGGAAGGCCAGGAGTAGGCCTACAAGATCTGTGTGTACTTCACCCAGGCATTCTGAGGGTAGAAACCTATCCTCAGAGAAGAGAGAGCACAAGGACACGTTACTGGGACAGGTCTGTGGGCCAGAGAGGGATGGAAGGGCTGTGTTAGTTTTCCGAGGCTGTCTGTAACAAGGTTATGTGGATTAAAACAACAGAAATTTGTTCTCCCAATTGTAGAAACCAGAAGGCTGAAATGAAGATGTTGGCTGCCCACTGTCCACTGGAGTCTGCCAAGGGAAGATCTCCTCTAGCTTTCAGTACTCTCACGCATTCTTTGGCTGGTGCAGTGTGATTCCAATCTGCGCTTCCGTCTCCGTGTGACCGTTTTCTCTCCACATGGCTGTCTTCATTGGCTTTCTCGCTGTTACAAAGACACCAGTTATATTAGATGGAGAGGCCACTCTGCTGACCTCATCTTAACTTGAATATATCTGCCGAGACCCTGTTTCCAAATAAGGTCACATTCATAGGTATTGGTGATGAGGACGTCACATAATTTTTGAGCGGTTGTGATTCAACCTATAATGAGAAGCATCTTTGAGTTATTCCTTAATACCATTCATAATTGTATGACAAGAGCTGAGCTGAAACTCTTGGGAAATCAGTAAAAATAGAAGAACTGAATAAAACATCAGTTTTATGTACTATTACTATACATACATGGGCTTACACCACTATCTCAGGGCTGGAAGTGAAGAGAGAGTGAGGTTTGGGGGCATTTTTCTCCCCCCTAGGCTGAACCTAGTGGAATCTCAGGTGGGGTGATGTCTGACTGTCCTCCCACCCGGAGCAGGAGGAAGCTAGAATGTGATTTCAACATAAGGCAGAGCAGTGATAGCAGGAGAAAGAGGTCCATAGGACTGTCCCCCAACACATAGGAGGGAAATCATACCACATGGTGATCAGGGGGAACAGCCTCCCTTTCCACCTGCTTCAAAACTCTCCCTCCACCAGGCACAGTGTGGCACACGCCTGTAATTCCATCTACTCAGGAGGCTGAGGCAGGAAGATCACTTGTGTCCAAGAATTCAAGATGAGTATGGGCAACATGGCATAAACCTGTCTCCAAAAAAACAGAAGTCTGCTCCTACCTTCAAAACCCTATTTGCTGCTTTTGTAGAGTGTCCTTTTAGTTTTTGATTATGGCGATCATTTTATCTGAAATAAAATAGAAATTAGACCATTATCTGCCTGTCAGTTTTGATGCCCTCATTTGGTACCTTGGGCTATTATAGTAATGTGGAGGGCTGGCGGATGGCTGGGTAACAGGGCGATCTCAGTGTCTGCCTAGGAGTGTGCCCAAGGCAGACTGCAAAGGCAAGGTTGCATCTGCAGAAACCACAGCCTGGTGAAGTCTGGAGAGCCAGGCCTCTGAGGATCTTGTGACTGGAAACAGGAGCTTCTGCTGGGCTCACAGACCTTCTCCTCGGGCGGAGGGAGCAGGGAAGGAATGAGATCACCCAGCCTCTTCTTGGCTTGGCTCTGGGTTGTGGCCTCAATGACCTCCGTCTCCCAGGCTGCTGCTGGGGTAGGAGGGGACTGTGGTCATAGGCGTGCCAGCCAGACCCTACTTGAGGCTTTTGAAGAGTGCATAGCCAGGGCACTCAAGAGAACCCACTGAAGCGAAACAGCAAAGTCCTGAGATTTGGACCAATTCATAGGAGTTGCATGATCTTAGATAATGTGCAGGTGTCTATGGGTGATGTGTTCTTGCGAATGTTTGTATGCATATTTACTTACAGAAGCTTAATCATTAAATCATGTTATCCCCTAAAAGTGTTCTCAGCAGCAACAAATCTCTTGGCATGAAATCTACCACAGCAATAAAAACTATTCATGACAGGCAGGATGCTGCTGGAGTTGTGTAAAATAAATTTTAAAAACTAGGTTAAAACGGTAGGAGGCATGATAGTCAATCAGAAATAAAAGTGACGGTTAGAGATTATCAAAGCTAAATCCTATCTTTTCCCTGGATAATCAATAAGCTACTTTTGGCTTTTTCTTTTTTGTGTGTCAAAAATGATACCAATGCCTTTTCTCACAGCTCTTGTCAAGAGATCATCAATGGATACATTGACACTTTGATTGGACAGATTGGGTTAAGGATAAATGATAGGTTCAGGGGACAGGGAAGGAAGAAATTTTTAAGAAATAATGCATGCTTTCAGGCTCTTAGAGGATTCTTGCTGTGTAAAATCAGCTATAATATTTAGCCTGATACTAGCTAGTCAAGATTAATAATAATACTGACTATATGAATGGCCTGTGATGTACATGGCAGCCTGATGGACGCTCTTTGTGATTAATTACTCAATTAATCACGCTGAGGAAGAGGTTAGCACTCCTGGTTTTATAGATGAGGAAATAGAGACTCAAAGGCTAGCTAATTGGCCCCAGACCATGCAACCTGTAGATCTTAGAGGAGCTTGCCCAAGATACCAAGAAATGAGCTTGTAGAAATATCAGGTGTCTTCCTTGTCAGGGATTCAGCCCAGGTGTTTGCGGGCTGCTCCGCTGTTTTGTATCATCTTCATCCTCTTCTTCCCCCCGAGTAGCCTGCTGGAAGTGTTTTCTCTGCTCCCAAATTCCCAGCTCCTTACTCAAGCTCACTGGAGTCGACTCCACGAATGTAGATTTGTCCGACAGCAAATCTGGAGACCAGAACACAGGTACACATGGTGGCTGGACCATCAGTGGACTCAAGTCCTTCCGATTGCTGGATTTCTCTTCCCATGCAGAAGAAGACATGAAGGGGGATACGGAGCTGCTGCCCAGCTGGCAGATCTCTGAGATTCTGAAGACCGCTGGCTGCTACCCAGACTTTCTGAGCCATAGGGTCTTAGGTGTTCCCATAGGACAGCCTATGGACACACAGATACTAGTTTTAATCTCTCCTCTGCAATGGTTAGTATGCACCCTGACCAGGAATACCCACTCCCCAGGGTGATGCCTTAGCCTTGGCAGTCCTTTATTCTACAACCCAGATCTGGGGAGCCCCTGTAAATCTTTACCTCTTTACTGTCTCCATTGACAGCAGAGGCTTCACGATTCAGCATTAGAGATGAGAGAAAGCATTTGTCATTGCTAAGCCTCACGGGGCTCAGGTTGTGTGGGGTTGGCTAGAGCTTGTCTCTAGACCCCTCCACCTGAGCATAAATGGGGCATAAGCATGTAGTGAACCTAGCATAGACTCCTCGTCACAGCGTTTGGCTTGGTTCTGATTCCATGAATTGATGCCCACTGGAAAATAAACCGCATCCTGCTGCTAGGATTTGGGAACACCTGTGCATGCCTCAAATGAATCTTTCACAGAAATCTCTTGTTGAGATATCTCAAGAGGCACAGATGTCACCCACCTTCCAGAACATGTGGCATGATTGTGTGCACTTGCTTACTAGTTAGTGTTTGCAGAGCCTTTCTGGTTGCTTTCATTGTAACATATCCCCCCTGTGCTGACTAGGTTGGTGTAGGTCGGTGTATCTATGTGTGTATGGGTGCATGAGAGGTGACTATGCACATCTCAGCTCTGTGGTCAGTGACACCATGAGTGAGTCTGAAATCCACCACAAAAGTGGGTCAATGCCGCAAGCCAGCCACCTCCCCCAAGCTCATTCTTAAGCATTTATCTCCATTTCTAGTCTCTGGAGGCTAATTGTGAATGGTCTGCTTGGCTTTGGACAGTTTGCAGTATGTACCACTAAAATGATGAACCTGTTTACCTCCAGTTTTAGTCCATTGTGATGTTCGTGAAAGGTTTTAATTTGTGTTTTAAGAACCATAAAGCTTTTCAATGTATATGTACTTACAAGTAAAGATAAAAGCAATAGACTATTCAAGACTATTTAGACAATGGAGAAATATTGTCTCTAGTTCTACAGCCAAATGTATTACTCTCTGAAATAGAATTTTACAAAGTGAAGTTACATAACCAACGTTTATTTATAAGAAAGAAAGCAAAAATAGGGATGCTCTCTCCTTAATCCTATTGAAATGAGATTCACGGGCCAGGGATATAGCTCAGTGGCACAAGTGCCTGCCTGGCATGGGCAAGGTCCTGAGTTCAATTCCTGCTGCAAAAAAAAATTGAAATGAGATTCACTCATTGTGGAAAGCCAATTGAAAATAAAATTTTCAGTTTTTCATGATCATTTTGTTAGTTATGATTCCTGAAAGAAAAACTTGCTTTTCCACAAAATGAAAAGCCAATTGTTCCCCTCTTGTCTTTGAGTCCAGTGTCCAAATGTTAGCTACTCTGACTTCAGTGCCTTAGCAGGAGTTTCAGGGGTTATGAAAAAAAAATCAGCTGAAATGTCCTCAAAACTCTCACAGTTTGCTACATATGAGCTCCCTGAGAAACTGTTCTCAAAAATGAGTTCAGTCTTTGGAATCATTTAAAAAAGAAGGCCTCTTCCAACTGCACTATGAGAAAGTCAGCAAGAGTTGTTATAGTCATGGGTCCAGAGAGCACAGCTGTCAGGGGCTGGTAGGGTAAGAAGGACACATCAGGGTGCATTAACTGAGATGTGTTTGCTTTGGAACTAAGACTATTTTAGAAATAAGTGGCAGATCCAAATGTAATAAAGGAAGCAGGGACAAGGTTCTTTTTAAATAATATTTATAACTTGTGACCCTACATTGTGATGCTATCACAAAGCAGAGGGAGCTGAACGTCTGTTGCATTATAAAGAACTCCGAATTGAGTTTCCTGCCACTATGGTGTCTGCCATTGGAGGGGGAGATGAGGTAAACAGCAATTCATAAGTAATAGTAGAGCCTGAATCACAGCCCCGCTGTCAGGACACCTTTGCTGAGAAGGCTTTCATTCACCACAGAATGTCAACTAATGTCACCACGTACTGTCACCGGGTGTAGAGCTGGGGGTGGGGGTGGGTTTTGGGTTATGATGTGTCAGAGCATCTTCATCATTGGGGGTGCTCCTCATGGGCAGACTGTGCATGTATGGGGGAAGTGGGTGTATCGGAAATCTCTGTACCGCCCTCAACTCTGGTGTGACGTACAACTACTCTGAAAATGAAAGGAAAAAACCACAAAAATGTTCATTTTTCCAGGGAAACCATTCTTAGGGTGGGAAAGAGTCAAGATAACCAGAACTGTGGCGCTCTTGGTCGACACCATCACAGCAAGGGCAGGAAGCATTGGGGGGTTACCCTGCACTTTGAGTCATTAGAAAGTGTAGTTTTGGAATGAAGGGACTCTGTTGAAAACCTTCATTTCCATTAAACATGGCCGCCGTGGATATGAAAGGTTCTCATTCAGAATGAAGTAAGAGAGACACTGCATCTTCATGATGGTTCCTTTGAGAACACTGCTTTCTGAAGACTTAATTTCTCCTTCTCAGCGTGATGCACCCAGGGGGGTAAATAAAGGTAGAGTAATGAAATAGTTGAAGGACATGTTGTCTACAGTGTGACCCTTCCCTGGGAATCCTCAAATCTCCAGCAAAATCTGTAAAGAAAAAAATCCCTAAATGTGCGTGCTGAGTGGATTTACTAAGGAAATTGGAGAAGGGGCAAAGCTTTGCGTTCTGGGTGTCTCTGTGTAACAGGAACAGCTCTTGAGGGCTTAGGAGAATGAGGCAAAAGAGGAGCATGAAAGAGAATATGACTGTCAAAGGAAAAGTAATTCTATTAGTGCTGGTTTTCTTAACTGCAATGGTCAATTTTGGGAATAATATTACAGCCAGAAGGGTCCCCTTGGTGGATATATTATACCCCTAACCTAGAAACTGCTGACATCAATACTCAAAACAGATGGAAGTTTCTTAAACTGGTTTAATAATAGAATCCAGAGCTATCACAGAACTTTCACTACTGGGCCAGTTTAATCCCACATGATGCTCAGAAGGTGAAAAGGTGACAGAGAGAATGGCAATTGTCATGTGGGAAAGTACGCATAATCTACTAATCCTAGGATATTATCATAGAAACAGAAATTATATAGGGATTGACTATGTTTACTGTCAAAAGATAGAGTAAGCCCTGCTCCAGGGAAGTCATGATATGGAAGAAATTTTGAAGATGGCTGGAAAATCCTGTGTCTCTTCTTGGTGACTGTTGTCTGTAAGATGGCTTTGATAGGCCTTACTGCTTTTCAACACATTCACAGTCAGAGCAGGGGGAAAGTGGCAAGATTCTAGGTGCTCAATGATGCTTTGGGGAGGAACATGTAAGGTACCTAATTGTTCTTCTGCTAGATGTGGAAGAGATTTGAAGAACATCTTTGCAGTGACTCTATGGAGCCTTGGAAGCATGATGGGAGAATGAAGGTACTTCTAGGGGTAGATAATTGAGCCCACAAACACTCAGCACTTCTGAGGTGGCCGAGCCTTGCGGGGGTTACTGGGGACCGCAGTGCTGTGTTATCTACTGATGGGGTTGGCATAGAGAAAGTAGAGCCAACAATGGGGCCACCTGATTGTTCCCAATCATGTAAACCTGGAGACCAGCAGCACTGACTGCCACAGACCTAGGACAAAACCCTCTTCCATATTCCTTGACCCAAAGCCAGGTTTTAGAACTCAAGCAGGCACACTCTGGTTCCTCTTCAGATCATATAAATCTTTTGCCTTTTACAACCAAGCACCTATATCAATTTCTACACTCATCTAACTCTTTCTATGCCCCCGTTAGCCAGGTGTGATCACAGCCAAGTTCCTGCTGTCTGTGATAGGACATCATACCTACTCTACCTGGCTTCACAACTGAATTCAAGTTAGAGTCACCTGGGGAGGATTTTAAAAATTCCAATTTGGAATCCATTGGTGGAGAAGGGTTGGGTATTGGTTTGGGTTAAAGCCCAGCTGCAGCGATTCTACTGTACGTATAGCCAGGGCTGAGCACCGGTACTTAGCTAAATCTGTGTCTGGCTTCTGAGTCAGGTTTATCTCATGCTTCTTTATATTGACTTCTCTTGAGTTGACCTCAGATCAGCACTCTTATCTGCCTGGGCTCTGACCTTTGAAAACTGTCTCTCTCCAGGGACTCCCAACCTTCTCCCTGCTTGGCCTTCCACTTGCTTTCTTCCTGCCTTTTTGAATACAGCTTTTCCTGGGGAAAAACTTCAGTCATGTCAAAAGACATTTTAGTGGAAACTTCGCATCTAGTAACCAGGGGCATGATTTTCGGGTTCCTTTTTCAGTCTTGAGCTGTGAGACATTAAACAAGGAGAATGCGTGGCTGGGGCACTCTGAGACCTCAGCCCAAAGGCCACAGCAACATGTCCTCAGGGTCTATCCACTGCCCTGGCTTTTGGAGCTAAAGCTGGCTGGAGGGAACAGGAAGGCACGTGTGGCTCCAAAGCTTCTCCAGCTCAGACAGGTGAGCAGACGATAGTCCACACTGTGCCTGAGAGGCGGGACCTACCACATGATTACCCTGAAATGGCTCTCAGGCATGGCTTCCATGTCACCATTTCATAATCAGTGAAACAGACAATGTATGGCTTTCGGAATCTAGAAACAAGGTGGGACTCTCAGAAACTTTATTAGGCCTCACAAACACCAGTGCCTCTTATCCTGAGGCGTGGGCTCCTGTGTGTTACAGGAAATGAAAAACAAAAAAAGTGAGAACTTCCCACATCTCACCATCTTTGGTTAAAACCCCTGGGAGTCTTGGTCTCTCAGAAGTAAGAGCTTGAAAAAGTTTAGAAACTGTGAACTCTTCCTTTGAAATCCTCATTTGCATTTAAGGAGCATACTCTTCTGCCTTAAAGAGGATATCTACCTATTCTCCCAAAGTCCAGGCAGAGATGGAGAGATTTTCAATTCAGTAAAGTTAATGTAATCATCCTTTTTGGAAAATGAATTCCGCTTCTTGGTTAAATGTTTTTTTTACCATGTAGATTGATGGTTCCCCAGAGCTCTACTTCTTTGATCCGATGCATCACCCTTGGGCTATCTAGTGAAGCAGAGCTTCAAATATGTAGATAAGTATGGTGTGGTATTTGGAGAATAAAATCAAATCAGCCAAACAAATAGAACCAGCTCCAAACTAGTCTTATAAATGAAGTTGTCCTTAAAAGTTATTGAACCAAGTATTTGCTAAGTTAGAAACATTGTCTGAAGCTGTCTATGGGTGTGTGACTGTGGAGCACAGCACCCAGAGCCTTGTGTGTACATGGCAAGCTCTCTACCACTGAGCTACAACCAAGCCCTAAGTCAGTTTTCTTCATTAAATGACTCTTCATGATGTGAGGGACTGATAAGATGTAACAGTAGTTTTCTAGGTGTGCCCCCTTTGTATTTACTGTTAGTGGTGCTAATTTTTCAGGAACCTGGAATGGGGATTGAAAATAAAATGAGTGTAGGCTGTCAAGTATAGGCTGCCTATGAAATCAATAGGAAGTGCCTGCATTTGCACCCTTAGCATTGCAACCAAGGAGGTGTCAATGCACGTACATCTCCCAGTAATGAAACTTGAAGATGTGCTTCTTAATGGAAGATAATCAACTGCAATGCAAATTTAATGAACTCTGATGGCGAAATGCAATCCAAATCCAATATCCCATGGAAAATTAACCTAATCAATAATCTCATTTGAAGCTTTAAGCTGTGGGAGCAATCCACTGTACTGACCACCTCTGGCTTTTCAGATGTCAGCCCATGGAGGAAGCCAGTCCCCGTCAGGCTTGCTGCCTATTTTTGCGAATCATGGTATAGGCTAAGTGCTCCCGCTGTTATCTGTAACAAGGACGCTACTGAGTTTATTGCAGCCACTCATGAAATGTTAGTGTCCATAAGACTTTGTGGGAAGGAAAAAAAGCCATCAGAAAATAACCCAAATGCTCTGAACTCATATAAAGAAGAGGGGGTACCCTTTGTAGCCATGCAGCTTCAACTCCATTTAGACACCCCACCCCAGATCAGCTCCCCTTTCCTCCATATCAAGCAAGCCTCAGGCAGCTTTTCCTACTGTCCTTGAGCCATAAGGGAGCTCCCGGAGCTCCCCTGCCTCAGAAAATGGGGCTGTTGGGTCTGCGTCAGCCTTTCAAAGTGGATGGAACTCGTCTCCATGGTTGCTTAGCCTTCCTTCCCACCAAGGTTCCCACAGAAGGAGACCACCTTCTGAGCACTTGTCCTTCCCATGCAAAACTTCTTCCAGCCGCTGTGGGTTTCTCCACCTCCCACCATGCCTTTTCCGGAGCTTCCTACAAGCAGTGGGCCCAGCATGATTTCTGGCTCCTTTTTAAGGACTCTTCCTGGTGTCAAGGACTCATCCTGGTGTCAAACATGAGAGGCAGCTAAATACTTAGGTCTAGGGAGAAGGAGAGAGAGAGGGAGGGAGAAGGAGAAGGAGAAGAAGGAGAAGGAGAAGGAGAAGAAGGAGAAGAAGGAGAAGGAGGAGAAGGAGAAGGAGGAGAAGGAGAAGGAGAAGGAGAGGGAGCCGGAGAGGGAGAGGGAGAGAGAGAGAGAGAAAAAGAGAGAGAAGGAGAATGAGAGTGAGAGAGAGAGAGAGAGACTCAGGATTATTTTTTTAGACATGGGCAAATAGACTTAATAAGCAGTTCTCCAACTAAGATTTAGAAAAGGCCATGAACACATGAAAATGTTTAATAGCTACTCATTTGGGAAATACAACTCAACCCCACAATGAAATGGCACTCCAAAACCATTAGAATGTCTATACAGAAGGGAGAAAACAAGTACTGGAAAAGATGAAAGAAGTAGGTCACTGAGAGTGAGAATTTGGAGAGTATATCTTGTCTTTATCCCCTTCCTTCTGTCTGCCCGCTCCTTGCTTACTCAGCTCCCTAGCTGTGCGAGGTGAGCGGCTTCACTCTGCCACTCCATTTCTGTCTTGGAGCCAGGTGAACATAGACTGAAATCTCAGACACCATGAGCCAAAATAAACCTTTTCTCCTTTAAAGTGTGTGTGCGTGTGTGTGTGTGTGTGTGTGTGTGTGTGTGTGTCAGTTATTTTATGCCAGCAACATAAAAATATTTTAACAGGGACAAAATATTTTCTCTTCTGTGGTATACAGAGGGGTTTGCTCTTCTGTACCACTTATATGATTGTTTATTCTAGCACCAGCACCACAAATAAAATTATAGCTTTGGAGAACGTGATTGAAAATAAGCGACCAGGATTTTGGTCATTCCCATGAAAGTATTAGTTGGCATCACAGCAAAGGTTGAGACTGTCAGCTAAGGTAGAAAATGGGGAAAAAAATTCCACAGTACCGTAAATCCCTAGGAAGATGTGGACAAGCTCCATGAAGCCAGATGTCGAGAGGGGGAGGGAGTGAGGGAGGGAGGGAGGGAGAGAGAGACACAGAGAGAAAGAGATAGAGAGAGAGAAGCAATTAGGAGTCTAAACCATGCAGAAAATGCATAGAAAGTGCACAGAAAAGAATACAATGTATTTTGTGCAGTTTTCTTCAGAGTTAGTGAGAAATACAGGTTATTAAGCCATTTGAAGAGTATTTTAGAGGCAAACAAAGCCTTCTGCAGCAGTTAATTTATAAAGATTTATAGACTTGGTACTGAACAACTGTACTTAGAGTAAATGCAGAGGGGAGATGAAGAATTAGCAATAATAGCCTGGAAACAACAAGGGGCCACTGAAGCACAGTTAGTGTGGTTTGTGGCTTAAGGCCATATACGGTGTGTGCAGTGGGATCAAGATTTGAGACAGAGAGAGACTATTTCCCAGGCCACACTAATTAGTGGTTGTTCCTCCCCACCTCTACCCTCAGGTCCTTAAGGGAAAGAATTTGAGGTGCAGGTCAAAATCTGCTTTGTAGACTTTATACATCATTTTGTATAAGCAGTCACAGTCTAGGTTGCCAGACTTAGTAAATAAAAATATGAGATCACCAGTGAAACTTGAATTTCAGATAAACAATGGACACATTTTTTTTATATTAGTACGTGCCATGTAATATCCCTGCTGTATTTTTATGTGACAACCCAAACTAAATCTAATTCTCATTAGAGTGGCAACGTTCTCCACAAAACCTCTAGGGAGGCCCTCCAGGGATTGCTCTTCCCTCTGGACTGACCCCGTGTCCACCATACCTCTACCATACATTACTCCAATTTCTCTTTGGAAAGTGCCATTCCCTTGCATACCAAAGACTTATAGAAAACCTCTGGATTTTGCCTTCCAAACCTGCACGCTTCATGTTGTTTTCTGTTGTTGATACTTTACCTTTCCTCTCTTCTTTTTCTTCCCTCCCTCCACCCAGTCTCCCACCACCAGCCCTTTCAGATGCTCTCTTTCCTGTCCTATCGTCTGTACTTTCCTCTGCTTCGCATCCCACAGCTGCACGTCCAAGGTGCAGCTGACTTCAGAACAGTGGCAGGAGATGCACTCTGTCTGTGGTCAGACAGCTCTGCTAGAGCCTTCCTCACCACTGGAGTCAAGAATCTCCTGTCCGTGGGCTGAGGGGAGGAGTCACTGTCTTATTAAGGCTGACTTCTGCAGAGCCTCTCATCGTGATGGGAGCCCAGACATCCTCCCCGTGGGACTGAGGAGCCATTTTTTAGTTATCACATGGCGGGGAAGATGGGGAGGTATGCTGAGGTTATTTTTATACTACTTTATAAATATGGGAGGGGAATACATAATTTTCTTAGGTGCTCTCAACTCAAGCTCAAAACCTAATACCAAAGAATTCTTTTGTATTTACTCACCCTGAAATAAAGAGATTTTAATGTGAGCTGACAGTCTCAACATTTCATTAAAATTAAACTTACATAAAGTCAATTCAGGTTACCAGGATTCTACAGTCCAGCAGTGGCAGATTTAACCCACTGGCTACTATGTAGAGAAAACACCTTTCTTTGCTATTGATGTAAATGAATCAATCTGCTCCCTCTGAAACTTCCCTCCCTGCACCTCTCTGGTGTTATCTCAGCATCTTTCCTCATCTGGAGCCCTAAGAGTTGTGCTCTTGAATCTCAGAGGCATTTTCACCCCCACCCAGGCTGACAGTGTTCATCGCTTAGTTTCATTTCGAACAGAATTCTGCCAAGCCATTTCTACCAGTTTAGTACCTGAGTGTACTTTCTGTAGTGGCCCTGGGTGGGTTAGAATCAGGCAGAATCAGGGCAAACCTCAGGAACCACTCCCAGCTAGTTAAAACATTATTTCCATGTGAGCTAATGCCATTCCTACAGCTTTTCATGGAAACAGCTCAGCATTATCTAGCAACATCTGGAATGATTCTCTCTCTTTTCCCCCAAGGTGTGACACTGTGGGAGAATTTTACTTCATGTGACTACCTTGTAAATGTATCTCTGTGACTGTATTTATCCATGTGCACAAATGAGTTTGTGCATGTAAAAATCTGTAAGGCTAAGCGCACAAGGCCCCTTTCAGAGGCGCAGACTTTTCCTACACTCCATTCCTTGGAGCTCACAGCTATTTTTACAGCAGCTCTCCAGTCTGCAGTTTTGAGAACAAGCCAAATGTTTTGGGTGTGTCTGTATAGACTCTGAGATCTTTGGAAAAAAGCGGCAAAAGAAAACAATTTTCTTTTCCTGGCTTCTAAGCAGTTTTGTTAATCTGTATCATATATGAGAGTCTTAGGCCAAATTGTTTTACATTTTGGGGCAGACTATATTTTAATATGCTCTGTAATCTCATTTTTCCATCCCTCTTGAGCCCTTTATTCTACTGCCAAATCACTGCCCCGTCTAACCTTTGCTGCAGGGATAAACTCTGACCTTCATGGAAATTCCACCATCTCAGTAAAGGAAAACTTTAGCTCCCGCCAGGCCTAGAAGTCTGCAATGAAGGGAAGCCTGAATGAGATTTGTACTGCATTGGGGCACTCTCAAATGGTTTACTCTACATGAACATTCTAAATAATTTCTTTTGTTATAAAAAGTGGTCTCTAGCATTATTATTTAGAACTACGTAGCTTTAGATGATGTCTGGTATTGGATTATAAAATAATAGCCAAATGATTATGAAAATCCAATGTTTTCTCAAGTACAGATCCTAACTTCACATTCTACAATTGTATAATAGTGACTACTGTTCTTGGTAACACTAATATGAAAAGCCACTACATGAATAGTTCATCTTTTTCTTTCCTACTTATCCAAAACATTTCCCAATTCTGAAGGGCATTTTCAGTAACTAAATATATTGTGATATTGATTTTCTCAACTTTTAATTCCATGGGCTATGGAGAAATTTTATTAAGATGGGCATGATTCCAAGTAATACAGAAAAAGGTATTCTTATGTTGTTGTTTAGGACACTATGAAATAACTATTATATCTATTTACCAAAGTGTTATTTGGTTTCCAGAGAATAGTTTACATATCAGTTTGAGATCAAAGAGTCTTTAGTCAATAGGAAAGGTAAAAGAGAAGCCTGCAAGAGATAAATCCTGATTCTCAATAAAGTTGTCTGCTACTGACATAGGGCTGTTGGAGCCATCCCACAGAATAGTAGATGTTACCATCTTTCCAGACCCACTGTCTGAGGGACTCGAGAATATGGACTGGAAATCACCAATAACTGGCTGATAAAATGAAAGTCAACAGGCGAAGTGCCATTAGCATGAGCCCCTTTACCCACACCTTCTCTTCCTGGCATTTAGTAAGAGCTTTTCTCTCCATCAAAAGCAGGAGAAACAAACAAATTAATATATCTGTATCTATATCTATATCTATCATCTATCTATCTATCTATCTATCTATCTATCTATCTATCTATATCTATACTGAGCACCCACTATATGCTGTGAGATACTTCTAGAAGATAAAAATGGTCCTTGCCTTTCTTCCTAGCCTTGCTAAAGGGCTAATGCACTTTCACCTAACTCAGAGTCTAGCCAGAGCATGTTCACCTCTGACCCAGTCATTCCGTGTATGCATGAGGTGTTATAAAAATACGGTGAATGTTCAGATTTTTTATAAAACAATTATTACACTAAAAGGCACATTGCCATTAATCCTCCTTAAAGTGCTCCCCTTCACTTCAAACACACTTAGCCCATCTTTAGTCACTCTCTGAAGCAAGTCTGGAAGTCCTCTTTCCTTAGTGTCTTTAGTTGCACTGTTGTGGCTGCCTCAGTGGGCTGAATCAAATCAAAACATGTATCTTTCATGGTCATTTTTGACTTTGGGAAACAGCCATAAGTTTCATGGTGCCAAATCCAGTGAATGACATAGTTGAAGACATACCCTAATGTTTTTACTTGATTGAAATTGCCTCAAATGTTTGCCCAATAAGGAGTGACAAGCTAGGGTGAATTTTTAAATAAAAACTTATTACAGGAAAAGACATATTTCCATTAATGCCGTTCAAACTACTCCCCTTACTTTGGACACAATTATCCCATCATTCTTGGCAATATGTCCCTTGCTATAGTAAGTTTTATTTTTAAATTTGAGCAGTCATTGTATCTCTTGATCACCCTTTCTGTGTTCTAGCACAGGGTGCCACAATGGTCATAGTCCCCGGGGAGCTTATTCAAAAATGCAGACTGCGTGTGTACTACCCCAGAGAGACCTAATTTAATTAGCATAATATAGGGCCCAGAAATCTGCATTTTCATGAGTTCCCATAATTGATGGATACAACTGATCAAAGCTATTCTTATTTACATCAGGCCTCATGTGTGAAGCAAATGTTAGGCAGTAGAGACCAGCTTCAGCTCATGAGAGCAGCTTGGAGTCTTATCTTTGCTCTGAAAGCCTTGAAGATTAGTAAGCTTAAATGTGTACACACATATACACACACGCATACATGCAGGCTATCCTTGACTTGCCATGGTTTAACTTACAATTTTCATCTGAACAATAGTGCAAGAGTGTACCCCTCCAATTGTTCTGCTTTCAACTTTCAATATTTAATAAATTCCATGAAATTTTTAACAGTTTTCTTATTATAAAACAGACTTTGTGTGAAATGGTTTTGCCCAACTGTAGGCTAATGTAAACCTATGTTCTGAGCATGTTAGGGCAAGAGAGGTTAGCTATGATGCTTGGAGATTAGGTGTATTAAATACATTTATGGCTTAGGATATTTTCAATTTACCATAGGGTTTATTGGAATGTAACCCCATCATAAGTCAGGAAGAATATATATATTAAGGTTGGTAGATATTACTGCCTCTTGGTAAATGCACTATATGAGGATTATTTTTGGAAAAAGACAGCAGGGAACTCTTCCTCAGACTCCTTTAGCTGGGTTCTGAAAAGCGCTTGAATCTGTGGTGAAGATTTCCTCCTGCTGCATGTACACAGGAAGTCACGTGCACTAGGAATATATGTAGGTTGTATGTATATAGGGAAGAGGAGAGGAGGGAGGCAGAGCTCTGTTGAGTTTTAATTCAGCCATTTGCTCCTGAGCCAATATGTCAAGTACAATTCTCATGACTGAATGTAGGAGAAAGTTCAAGGCATTGAAAAAGGAGCTAGCACATTCTTGCTATCAACATCTCATTTCAAATGCTTGGCAGCAGTCCTGTTTTCAGAGTTTCTAAACTGGCATAGGTTGGAGGTGCCAGCTAGTTGGAGAAGGGAGACTGCATTAACAGATTCAGGTTGTGTGACTCAAAGGTGCTGCCTTTCACAATGTAAATAAAACTGCTGATTTTCAAAATGTCCCTACCTCAAACCCTAGCCTTCTATATTGCCTACAAATTGATCATAAATTCTCAAGTTCCTCTGAGGGAAAACAATGCCTTCCACTAACAGTCCTTGAGGTGTGTTAGCACCTGGACTGAAGTGTCTGCTAAGCACCAGAAAGAGACCTCAAACCTTACCTTAATATTGTTATCCCATGGGGCTGGCAGAAGCCAGCTGTTTGTATTTTAACAAGTACCCAAGGAATTCATGATGAGGTGAGGCTTGGACTACAGTCTGAGGCAGTCTTGCCTGAAGGAGCACATGCCTGAGTTTGGAGTCTTTCTCCAGAAGAGGAAGAAACTCTAGACGCATAAATCCTGGGGAAGGACAGGGATATGCAAGCTCAGGCACGACGCTACTTGCTTCACTGTTGTTTTCGTATTTAGCCTTAGATGACCCTGTGATCTAGAAAGAAGGCTGGGGTGTAGCTTATTAGCAGAATGCATGCTTGGAATGTGCAAGGCCCTGGGTTCAATTCCCAGCTCCAAATATATACACAAATGACAAAGAATAGGAAAAGACCTTCACTTTCTGAAAAGTTCAGTCTGGACAAGATCATACACTGGAACTGCTTCTTACAGAGGAGGAGCATCTAAAGCCTCTCAATTTATCACTCAGTAAGTAGTAGCTGCAGCTGATCTGGAGAAGGTGGCAAGGGCAGAAAGCAAGCTTCTGGGGACAGTGGGGGCACTTGCCCTTCTACCCAATTTGCAGGGCACTTGCACCTTGGGGTTTCTGAGGGCACAGACATTTCTTCTGACAGGAAGACGGTGACTGACTGAACTTGTGACTGAGTTTGGGAAGTCTGCCGAGGAAAATCCTTGGCGTGAGATTTATTTTGTATCAGACTTTCCAGAGTAGTGAGGGCTTGGAAAGGTTGAGTGAAGGGATTTGGGGCTGGTCCTAGGTTGGAAGAGAAGAGCTTCCTGGTCAAGACTGTTGCCAGGAAGAAGTGAGATGAAGCATCTCAAAAGAGGAGCTGTCTTTTGAGAAGATGCCAGAGCCTTTTGGGAAAATGAGAGGTGAATTTCAAGGCAGAAGAGGAGAAGGCATGAAACTCATACCAGAAGGACTTGGACCCTGGCACCAGAAGCCTCTTGTCTCTTTTCAGTATCTACCTGAGATATGAACTGAAATTCACAAGTGACTCCAGTTGCCTGTTGTTATTGTTTAGCTCTACAATGTCTCCCAAAAGCCTCATGCTTTCAGAAGTGGGGCTTTTGGAAGGTGGTTGGATCATGGGGGCACTATGCTGTTAGGAGGTACAGCCCAGTTCCAGAAAGTGGGTCACTGGTGCCTTTGGAGGGTATATCTCTGTCTCTGGTTCTTCCTACTCTTTCTGCTTCCTGCTTCCCATGGGTTGAGCAGCTTTCCTTCACCAGGTTCTTCTACCATACACTTTCTGCCTTGGACCCAGTGACCATGGACTGACCCCTCTGAAACTATAAGATAAAGTAAACCTCTTCTCCTTTAAGTTGTGGGTATTGGGTATTTTGTTACAGATATGGGAAAGCTAATATACTTAGTAAGTGCTCAAGTTGAGCAATGGGAAATTCACTCTGATACTTTTACTTTCAAGACTTAATGTCAGCTGTCTCTCTAGCACACTCTTTATATTTGTGCCAATAAATGTAGGATCTTAATTGGATTGTAAATGTCTTATACACATAACTTATTTTGGAATGTACATTTAGTTATATGTTTGAAATCAAAGTTAAGGACCAATTATGCAAAAGTGGGAAGAATTAAGCTTTTTGTTTTGATAGGCTATCGCATCCTGGAAAGACATGTTTTTGTTTTAAGAAGTAAAAAACATGATAGGTGGAAACAGCTTGCTCTTTAAACAGCAGGCATTGTCTTAGATATTGGAAGAACAGGAATTACTAGGTTGTGACTTAGACAACAAGAGAATGCCAAATCTAAATCATTACTTTCATAGATGAGGAAGTAATATTGCAGTGTGGCATGGTAACTTGTTTAGGTAGAATAGCTAGGGAACCCAGGGCCTGTGACCCTGGCCTTTTGATCCTTCTACTGCAATAGGCTGAAGCATCAGGCTTAGAAATGGTGCATGAAGAAGACATAAGATGGTGCAACAAGAAGACATAAGACAGGTCATTGAGGCTTCAAGTCATACTGTGCTTTACAGGCAAGGCCAAAGAGTTTAAGGGAGGAATACAAGGGAAAGGCAAAGCAGCTAAGAACAGGACTGAAATCAACAGGAAAGTTGTAGGCAAGTGCTAGTAGAAGGAACTGGAGAGAGACCATGGAGAATGAAAGGAATGTTACACCCAGATGGCACAGCAGGGGAAGGGACAGGAGCCTAGAATACTGTAGGAACACTTGAGTTGGTGTTGTGAATAGAACTGAAAGACTGCTTGGGGTCACTCATTTCCTTCATGGCACTGGGCACACTGTGCAATGGTCCACGTACTGGTGCTGACTTGTTGACCAGTTGTCCCCTGCTGGTCTGTGAGTGTGATGGGCATGGGGACCGCTATGCCTATCCTAACACTACCCCCAGTGCCCAATAAAGCTTTCCACATATAAGAGGAGCCTGTTAAATATATGTTGAATAAATAAACAGGTCAACCTCTTGACTTTTTTTACAACATCATCTGAAAGCCTGGGCAGGAGAGAAAAGGCAGTTGACTCTAGTGATGACCTAGGACCAGGGATGAAAATTGCAGAGGTAAGAAATGATGGATGTTGGAAAGAACCTACTTCTAAATGACAGATTCTGTATCCTAGGTTGAAAAAGGCAGTAAGTGAATCCAAAAATAGGGCAATGGGCCGGACTGGGTAGGTCCTTTCAATGAGGACAGGAATGGATGGTCTGATGAAGAACGTTGTTTGTGTCTTGCGTCTGGTTTTACTCTGCTGTGTTCCAGTGTGTGCATGTGTGCAGGGAGGTTGTCCTGGACTCAAATGCATATACAAAACAACTAGGACCTTGAATAGACTGAGCTAAAAGTATCCAAACAAAGAAAATTTGCAGTTACCCGTGTTTATCTCGTACTCGTGTTCTAAGTAGCAAATTGAAGGTTGTTGGACCAAGAGCCCGATAGATTCCCACCCCAGACTTTCGCTATGCCCAGTGCATTTTGGAACATAAACAGTAGTGTAAGCAACTACTGAGCACCTGCTCTGAATCAGCTCTTGGACTGTGCATATTAGTTCATTAATCCTCACAATAGCCCTTAAATCTAAAAAATTTTCTGAAGGTCAAGCAGAGTGACAGAGCCTCCATTCAACTCTCTATCTGCAGGGACACTGGGCTTTTCCTATTTTCCCACTCTGCTGAATTATTAAAGTTACAGGGCTCCACCTTCATGGTAACTGGTATTAAGGGCATAACAACCCTGAAGCAGGTGCAGAAAAGATTGAGAACGAATGGAAACCCTCAGAAGGTTTACGGAAGGTTTGTCTTCTATGTGCTCCTGTGAGACAAATAGTTGATCTATCACACATCTTTTTTTTATTTTAGAGAGAGAGAAAGAAAAGATAAACATAGCAGTGAAACCACATTTCAAAATAGGAAAGTAGAATAGTTATAATAGTTGAGACATTGTGTATGGTTGTCTTCCTAGTAGTTATTCAGAGTAGAAGATATAGGCAGAGTATAGATATCTTGTCTATATGATATTAACACAAAACTTTCTTTTTAATGAACTAAGAGAAACTAGCTGTATAACTATCTTATGTATACATATATTTTTTCTATATTCTTCCTTTCCCCTTTCCCCATCCCAATTTGTCTTTTCTTTTGAACAGTTTCTTTCCAATTCACAATGTCTATTGTATATTTCAGATCTTATTTACTTGTTCATTTTCTCACACTAGGGAGACAATAGGATGTTTATACATATGGGTCTGATTTATTTCACTTACAAGTATGGTCTTGAGTTGCATCCATTTACCTATAAAAGACTCCACACATCTTTTTTTTTTTTTTCCAAATCACTTGAGTTCTAGCCTAAAATCTTTTGTTTTGTGAATGGTTATTTAAAAAGTCCTTTCCCAGATGCATATCCTATAGTAGTTACTTGATTGCAACATCCCCACAGAAGTGCTACAAATTGGGTCCCATTTACACTCATTTGTTTCCGCCTTTTAAGTAACAAACACTGTCTCTGGCATTTTGCAGACTGTACAGAACGCATTGCCCTGAGGGCCATAGAGTGAAAGTTATAATTTTCTTCCTTACTTAAAGCTATACCCAATTTTAGTTTTCCATTTATAAAAAGTATTAGGACCAGTAGTAGGGAGAAGCTTTGGGTGGAGCTTTGTTGAAAGTTCAGTTTGGGAGCTTGGAAGGAAAAAGCCAGATCAAAGTGAAGTTATGTGAGGAAATGTAAATATTAGGGTTGGTGATGGTGGGGGAAATGGCCTGGAGAGGATGATGAAAGGCTAGTCCATCCAACAGCAGATTTCCAAGAGAAATGTATTTTTGTGACTGGCTGTCACGTAAATAATCCACCAAAGGGATTATGTTTGCAAAAATGAATTTGGAAAATCTACTTGAAAATCATTGCCTTTGCTCTGCTTTCCTGTTGATGTCAGTAGTTTTCGGCATGAGCCAGTGCTCATAAGATGCACAGAGGTGTCACTGTGTGGGAACCTTTCCCAAATCAGTCTCCTTTGGGGTATGGAGAGATGATTCCATTTGAAATCTGCTAGACTGCTTTTGAATCCCGGCAGTAACAATCATAGGCCCAGGAGAAATCAACTGGTAATTTGAGAACTTTGTGCCTCTTTTCTGACTCTTGCTGAGCCCCTTAGCAATCAGCAATGAAGATATTAATATACTTAGGGTTCAGTGCAGATTTGCTGGTGCATGGCAGAGGGAATGTTGATGTTATGGCTCCATGAAGTGGTTTTTCCCCTTATTTTCACTTACATCTGTGCTGCTGTGAAGGCGACTGCACACACTCAGCAGAGTGAAGGAATGCTGAGGATAGAAAAAGATGGGTCTGTAGGACAGACACAAGGGCTTAACTGGATCCCTTTCATCTTGATCAGAGTGCAGCTGTGGGGGAAATGAGTTAACTTGCTATCCACACCAGGTGGACCCATCTTCCCTAGAGGGGAGTGACTGAAAGAAACAATCCGTTTTGCTTTGCCCCATAAACAATGAAGATTTTTATTCATTACTATGCAAATCTTACTCATCACTCTGTAAGAACACAGCTTATCATAAAACCCCTGGAAAGCTGTCTCATGTTTAATACTCTTCATTTATGACAGAATGTCCTGTTTACAAATCTTGGGATTTTTAAGTACAAAGAAAAACATATCAGTTTGCTAAGACTGCTATAACAAAGTTCCATTAAACCAAATGGCTGAAATAACAGAAAATTGTTGTCTCATGGACACAGAGCAAATCTGAACTCAGGGTATCATGGGATTTGTTCCTTCTGATAGCTGTAAGGAAGATCTCTTCCCTGCCTCTCCCCTCCTTTCTGGGGTTTGCTGCCAATCTTTCATATTCCTTGGCTTTGTAGAAGTGTCACCCCAATCTCTGCCTCCACCCTTCATGGCCTCTGCTTCTGTTTGTTGTGTGTGTCCAAATTCCCGTTTCTATGAAGATGTCAGTCTAATTGTAACAGGTCTCACTTGCATGACCTCATTTCAACTTGATGAACTCTACAAAAGCTCTGTTCCCAAATAAGGTGACATTTTGAGCTAATGGGGGTTCAGGCTTCCACAAAAGAATTTAGGGTGAGGGGGCAACATAACTAGGGCTGGCTTTTCTACTTAGCATCTGGTTAAATGAGTTTATAGATTAGGTAGACTCTTGATTTTTCCTTTCTGCACGTTTTTGCTGTCCGGTTTCTTCGCATAAGAGTTACAAGAAAGAGGGAAAACAGGAAGTTCAAGCCAACACATCTCACTTTATCGCACTCAGGTGTGGTGTCCGGATGGGGCGTTTAGTTCATTATATGTGTGTACATGGCTGCCTGTCACAATCATACACAGGAAGTAGTGGCTAAAATACATCTAGATTGCCAGTTCTTATTAGCCATGCCACTGAGGAAGTAAGAATCGCAATCCAACTTGAAATCAGGACCTACAACATACACTATATCTGCTTCCTAGATACTCCCTGCTGGGCAATTTGATCACTTGACAGCTTTGTACACTGTGAGGATGAGGAGACGGAGATGGCAGACAGCACACCATCCACCAGCAGAGCTCTGGGTCCTGTGCCCCGGGGCTGGTACTGACGTGCTGTCTGTTGAGGGTACAGACTGTGGGCCTTGTACAGCTGGGGAGGGGTAGTGGGCCGAGACCAACATTGCTGCTTGCAGGTAAGAAGTGATGTGACTCATAAGAGCTTTTCTTCCCACCCACCACCCCCTCATTTCTCCTTCCAACTCATTGTCAAGACTTCATGCATGCTGTACATGTCTATGCAGTGTGACTGAAAAACACAGTGAATGCTTAAAAGGTTTTTAATTACCATAAGAGACACATTGTCATTGATCCCCCTCAAAATCCTCCGCCTTGCTTCCATCACACTTATCCCCTCATTTTTGCCACTTTTTGAAGCAGCTCTGGAAGCCCTCTTTTGTGAGTATCTTTGTTGCTCTTGTTGTAGCTCCCTTAACATCTTGAATCGATTCACAACCTTTAGTTTTCACATCATTTTGACTTTGGGGAAGAGTCAGAGGTTGCATGGAGCCAGACCTGGTGGATGGCAAGTCGCCATCATGTTTGTGCAAGCCTGCCTTTTTATCAGGTGGCACTCGGCAGCAACATTCACTATACTTTTTATCTCACCTAGTAAGGACACAAAAGGACTTCCACACTTGCTCCCGAAAATGGCAAGACCAATGGGATACCTGTGTTCAAAGTGTCTGTATGTCCAAGAGTATTTGGAGGGAGATTAATGGCGATGTGCCTGTGACTGTAATACTTTATTTTTTTTTAAAGTTAATATTCACTGTATATTTTGATCACACCTCATACTTTGCCCCACTTTTCCATCTTATGAATGTTTAAGGGAAATCATTTCAACAGCTTTCTCCTCAGGAAACTATTCTAAAATTCCAACCACCAGAGTTTTTCCAGAACATTCTAAAGCTCAGCAATTACTTCGTAAGGTATCCAGGGGCAGGCGTGCAGAAAATGCAATTTCGTTTTACTAATTGCCAGGCTGCCTGGCCGTTAGAGGGCTGTGGTTTGGATGACGGGAGAGCAGCACCAGAGTGGGTTACGAGACAACCCTGACCTTTTAGCCCCCAGCTGTAGCTTGAAAAACAAAACCAAATCCCATCTTACTAACCATACCTGCGTCTTTTCTGGGAAATACCCCAGAATAGCAGTTTGTTTGTTTTTAAAGATGGTTTTCCTTGCCTGGGAGAACAATCCTGCAACTTGAGTCAATAAAGTTCTCAGACTACGTAAGCACTTTGCCTCCTTGGGTCGGGCTCCAGGCCTTTCCTTCTCTAACACACACCAAGTGCTTTAGATCACAGTTTGTGCTCAGCACATTATGCAATCTTAATCTTATAAATATGGAAATAAAAGCCATAATGAGAGCTAAACCAGGACATTTTATTTTTAAACCAATGGAAGCAAAAACAGCAACGGAGAAGAAAAGAAAGTAATTAGGATCATGTCTGGAGCAAATATGCTTTTCTCCTATTTCCTTCTTTTGTCATGATTTTCCTCATCTCCATCTCACCGCCTTCAGCAGATTCTGTCTTGTTTGTCCTGAAGCTCTGCTGGTGTGCTTCAGTCTCAGCTTCTTCTGTTAAGACAATGAAACTTAAAGAGAAAGTCCTGTCTTGGTAACAATGCATTTTCTCATCTGAGGAATCAAAGGTGGCTTTGGAGATGAGGTGATGTTTAATGCTGCAAGTGAATTGCTAAGGGGTTTGGGAAGGTGGCCACGGAGGGGACTTTGCCTAGTGATATGGATCCCGTTTAAGAATAATAGCTAATAAGGGGCTGGGGGTTTAGCTCAGCGGCAAAAAGCGCCTGCCTGGCAAGCGCAAGGTCGTGAGTTCGGCTCCCGGTGCCGGAGAAAAACCAAAAAAAAAAAAAAAAAAAAGAATAATAGCTAATAACCAGGCATGGTGGTGAATGCCTGTAATCCCAGAGCATAGGAGGTTGTGGCAGGAGGATCGGGGTCAGCCTGGCTACACAGTGAGTTCAAGGCCAGCCTACCCGGTCTCAAACAAACAAACAACACACACACACACACACACAAAACAGGTAATATTTATCATGTGCTTAAATGTTAGCTTGTTCTGTTTTATAACAACACATAACAGAAATGTTTTAATTTTGCAAGCCAGGAACTTGAAGATAAAAGGAATGCAATGATCTGGTGATAGTAGTTGCTGGGCAGTCCTGGCAGAGAAAGCAAAGGAACCCAGGCCTTTCTGACCCAACATTAACCATGACCCTACCTATATCTATTTCTCTATGTGCTACCTATGTCGCATTTCCCTAGTAATACTATGGAAATACCAGGAGAAGAGAACCACATAGATGAGTGACCTCACAACACATTCATTCAAGATTTAAAGATGGAAGTGCCAGGGAAAGACTTTAAGTTCCAGTATTTGTCATTCTTTAGCCAAGAGGAAGGACAAGTGTGTGTAAATCTGTCTATAGATGAGGCCTTAAATGGTGATAACTGAGGTTAACATGGAGTAGGACTCAACACAACGGAGTAGGACTCAGCCTTTAAAAATGAGCAACATCTCCCCTATACAGTAACACTGTCAAGGACACTGTGCTCAGTGACTAAGGCCAGTCACAGGAGGACAAACACAGCATGATTCCTCCTATGCAAGGAATCAGAAACAGTCATGCTCATAGAAGCAGAGAACAGAATGGTGGTGGCCAGGGCTCTGGGGAGTTGTGAGTCGATAGGTATAAGGTGTCAGTTGTATGAGATGAGGATGTTCTAGAGAGTTCTTGCTCAGCATTGTGCCTGTATTCACAGCTCTGCACTGTCCACTTAAACAATCTGTTAACAGAGTAAATCTCACGGACAGTATTATCACATTGACAAACACAGCCTCAAGTGTTTGGTATAATGGTGCCAAGTAATATGCTTATGAGCTTCTTCCAGCCAAAGGAAAGAGCTCGGGGGACTGGCAGTGGTGGTGAAAGCCCATGTTAGATGGAGCTGGAGTGGTGTGCCAGTGGCCAGAGAATCAGAGGAGGACACAGGGAATGGGGGTGCTGGAAATGTGGAGCAGCTGCAGGAATCTAGGGCCCCATGGGGGTAACGGAGGTGGCAAGGGCCAGCGTGTGGTGGCATGTGTGCAGTGGTCTACCCGGCTTTATCCTTTCGTGGCTCCTCTTGGTGGCAGCACGGCTTCTACCTCCAGAGGTCTTGTCTGTTTCTAAGGATAAAGGTTCCAGCATGTCTGCCCCTGTGTGAGGCAGCACTTTCAAGGACACCCCCAGCAGACTGGTGCTTCCACCTCATTGGCCAGAATTATGACTCATGGCCACCCAAGGCTAAAAGGGAGGCTGGGCAAACAAGCCGGTTGGCAAGGATTATATCTACAAGGAAAAAGAAAGAAGGCGAGGAAGCAACTATATCTGGGACTGCTGTTGTCACTGTTCACCCCCTAGTGCAGATAACTCACCCGAAGCCTTCTTGGCTAAGACGGTGATGCCACAGGAAAGGAATTTCAGACAGGTATTTAGGATTCAGAGGGACGAAAGTGAGGAATCGGGGAGTTTCAACGTACGGAGTGCTGTAAGGAAACAGGTTTATGAGGAGTTCAAAGTACAGATGGCTATGTAAACAGAAATATCCAGGTGACAGGAGGGGCCAGGTGAACTCACTGGGTCAAGTAGGGGCAGGAATGGGGAAAGCAAGATGTAGGGACAACAATGGACCAGATTTATTTAGTAATTTTCCTAGGATTAACAACTTCTCTGATGTACCAGTTGCTAAAATCTTTCAATTTTTTTTTTCTAACCACACACGCTCACAAAGCCTTGCTGTAAAGAAAACACACCTGGGACCCTTTCCAAGGCGTTCAGATGCTAGCAATTTATAGCACTGTTAGGGCCACAGGTGAAGAGGCCTCAGGAGCCTGGTTGAGGTCACCATTGCCTCTGGGAGTCAGCCTGGGTACCCCTGAGTGGTGTGGCCTCAGAGCACGGGGGCCAGGATGACACCCTAGAAGCTGCTGTCCCTGAGCCCCGGCCTATTAGGACCAGTCTTGAATTCATAAATCAAGGACACCACCAGTCATTAATCAGTGTAGCAAAATGAACCAAAAGGAGGAAGATCATGAATCATTTCAGTTAATTTCTTTTCCCTCATTTTTCCTCCCAGTTAATTTTGCTTTAATTTTATTTTGGAAGCTTTTTTGGCTACAAAGGCCTAGGTTTTCCCTGCTGTGAGGTCAGGGCACTGGGATTTGGAAGGATCATTTATATTCTTGGGCTCTTGATGGATAGAGCTGCTGGCAGCTCCCTAAGACAGACAATGACTCCATGGCCACCACAGTGGGTGACATCTTCCGTGGCTTCTGTGACTTGCCAAAGGGCATTCACAGAGCTAGGAGGGGCTGGCATCCTCAGGATTCCTGGTTGACCTTGTGTCCACAGGAGGCCAAGAGAAAAGTTTGGACACTGTAATATCTAATTTGTGCACTTCTTCCTCAAGCATGGGCCATCAAATCATAGGAAGGTGATTTTAAAAACTTGCCTTGAAGAGATTCTACTGATTTATCATGCAAATACTATTCCTTCAGACTCCCAGCTTGCAAATTTGAGAGACTTATGAAAACTTTTGTATCTTCTAAAATTTTAACTCCTAGGCGTGGGTGTATTTTTTTGAGTTCTGCTTGCACAAACATTCCCCATTGAATGTCAGGATCTTTCTTCCATGCTGGGTTTTTGTATCTGAGAGTTTGATATTATACTCTCATCCTTGCTTGCAGAAAGGAAAAGGTTTTAATCAAATTAAATATTTTTATTTGAATCATGTCAAATAATGTAGACTTCCTGTTACTTTGGAATTTCCTATTACTTTAATATTCAAATGAGATTGATGTGTTAAAACACTTCAGTTTCTCAACTACCAAAATATGTTAATTAAGTACTAAAGCTAGACTGCTATGTTGGGCCTGTGTAAAAGAAAAAAAAAATTCATGATATTAGAATTTTTCAACATAGGGAATAAATTAATGTTTTCTACTCGAGTCCATAAAATTACTTTCAAAGTCATTTGAAAATAAATGTATCGCTGACAGTTTTTACTTTCATCTTTTCTTCCTCCCTAGTCTTACCAATCTTTGTACACACCTCCAAAAACGTGTTGAGAGACAGCCGCACTGAATTCAAATCATCTGCTCATTGACTGAGCTCCTCTATCAGCAAGTAAGCTACTAAATGAATTAGACAAATATATAAATGTCTGGGAATGGGAAGAAAAGTAAAAGTGAAGAAATAGCAAGGGTTAAAGTAGTCCTTTGGGTCAGAAATGCACAAGCTTACTAAGGCACAGACTAAGGTAGGAGCGGTAAAACACACAGAAATATTCACACCTTGCTCACTCAAATTTAGCTAGACTTCTTATGGTGGTGGAAGATAGCAAAAGTGAACATGAGGGCTGGGGATTTAGCTCAGAGGCACAGTGTCTGCCTGGCAAGTGCAAGGTCATGAGTTCAATTCCCGGTACCGGAAAAAAATAAAAAAGTGAACATGAACATTTATTACTATTTCAGACCAGCAGTATTTGCTTCTCCACTCAGCTCAGCAAAGTCATTGACAGCATTTGCATCTCTAGCAGGTTCCCCTGTAACAGCTCCTACCTGGATGTCCCTGGATGCTGTGAACTGGTTGCTTGTATCCTCCCAGAACTCATATGCTGAAATCCCGAACCTCAACGGATGGTGTTAGGAGGAGAGGCCTTAGAGGAGTGATTAGGCCATGAATGGGATTAGTGCCTTTATGAAAGAGACCCTTGAGACCTCTCTCACCCCAACCACCGGGTGAGGACCCAGCAAGAAGGTGCCATCAGTGAGCCAGGAAATGGGCCCTCACCAGACACCATATCTGCCTTAACCTTGGACTTCCCAACCTCCAGAACTGTGAGATAAATAAATTCATGTTGCTTGTAAGTCACTCAATTTATAGTATTCTGTTATAGAAGCCCTATTGAGAAGACTAAAACATTCACTCTCTACCCCAATAACTTTCCAAATTACAGGCCTGATTATGTGACCTCTCTATTAAAAACCACCCAACACCTCATCCTCATTTTAAAAGAGAAAAAAGCCAAACATCTCAGCATGACTTGCCTGCTGGGTCCTCCACACTGACCCCCACCCATCATCAAGTAACTATGTAATCTTGTAGCTCTTGATCTTGCCGTGTTGCTTCATACCTCTCCGTGAACTGCTCCTCTTCCCTTTGTTGTCCCGGTATCCTCATCTCCAGCCTTCCAAACTCAGCTCAAAGGTAAGGTCCTTAGAGCTTCTCTTCTTCTGTCTTCCTGTGTGACTGACATGGGCTGCTTCTGGTGTGGTCCCTACTCCTTGAGTGGTATTACAGTGTTCACCTAATTGTCCCCTGTGCATTGATAGGAGCAGGGTCTAGGTCATCAGAGTATCCTTGAGGTAGGAGATTAGGACTAGGGCAAAACCAGTTAAACAAGTATGAAAGCCTGTCAGTCATGGAGACCCAGGGAACACATGCAGTTCCCAAACCCAGTACGTGGGACAAATCAGCAAAGTGCCATTTTCCATTCTTCATTTACATCACAAAACCAAGCAGGCCTTTGATAGGACAGTTTAAATCTGACCTTAGGCCAGGTTATTTTTGATAGAACAACCACCCAAATCCCTTGTTTGCATGGAGGAGAGGCAATCCAGGAATTCTCTATACAAAGGAGCTCTGCAGTTATCCTCCTGGCAGCTGTGAGTCTGTTCCCTGGCCTGCTCTCACTCTGTGGAGAGTATTTTCTTTCCACTTTCAATAAATGTAAATGTTTGCTCTCTTTTCCTCTTGTGTGCTCCAATTCTTTGTTCAGGACACTGAAAACCCTCCCAGAATTCCTTTGGGACCCAATAGCTGGTGACATCCTGAGGATCCACACAGTATCTGTTAAATTATGCATGTCTAACATATTTATGAGAGAGTGGGTAAAGGAATGAGTGTAGACTTTTATGAAGAGACAGAATTGCAGGACATTTTCAAATTGTTCTGAGAGGTATACAATGGCCTCAAATTCCAAAGACTTAAATTTCAAATTCTGTGCACCATTGTTAGTGGAGCCCCCCCTCTCTGCTCCTCAAATTGTGACTTTTGAATGGAGTCACCAAATCAGGACTTCAAGTCCTCCAGCTTCACCCCAAACTCACTGATGCAGAAGCCCTGGGGGAACCTGAAGCCTCGGTTTGAACAAGCCCTCTGGGACATTGAGGGGGATTGGGCCATTCAGCACCCATTCAGCTCTCCTCTCTTCATCGGCCAGATTTCCTACCCTTTGCCTTGATGGCGGAAAAGATGGTTTGGAGAACAAGATCTAAAGCTGTTGATGAACGCAAAAAGAGCTATTTGGAATGGAAAAGCCTGTTTGTGTTGGCACAAGTCCACTGGCGTCTGGGTTGATGAGCTTCTTTGGGGAGAGGGAAGGAGCCAGCAACAAGTAAGGGGTGCATCACGCCCTAAAGTCAGAGACTCCCACATATTGCATGGGACACACTTAGACTAAAATGTTACTGTCCTTTATCTGAAATTCAACACTGGTTGGGCGTCCTGTGATTTTGTTTGACAACCCTGGGCTAGAAACAAATTGCACAGTATGGCTAATCTCCTTCCTTAATGTTCTAACAAAGGCCATTTTCAAGTGGAGCAGGCTGGGCACACGTGATGGCAAAACTAGCACCAGACAGCACTGGGTGATGTGGAGCCAGAAGAGAGTCCGTCTAGCTGTCTTGGGTTTTGGAGGTGGGAAGGAGAGATTTACGAAGGCTGATGACGATGGCTGATGTACTTCGCATAATGCCTCTGCCAGAAGAAAGACCAGAAACGAGCTCTGCCCTTTGTTCTCCACCTGGGTATATCTAGAGGTGACAGTCCCATTCCTGTGCCCAAGTGTAAGTCAGATAAGTTCTTAAAAGCAATGACTATCCTTTTGTGTATATTTTTCTTTTCCCAAGTGATACTTGCAGAGTAATGAGGCTTCACTAAATCTAGCAAACAAGTTGGATCTTAGAGGATTTGCTTGTATTCATCCCTTTGAAAATGCTTAGCAGTTGAATTATTTAAACCAGAAAGGGAAGAGGGAGTAGGAGGGGAGGGCTCTCTGCCCCAGGCACAGCCAGGGGAGGGTGCTAAATGTGGTTATCAAGAGATCAGAGTCAGGGAGAGACTCCTTTGATCTGACGCTTGTCAGAGTTGCAATTAGAACTTGAAGGGGCTCCTTCTCTTCTTCACTGCATTCTCTTTCTTGTGGACACCTGGAAGTGCTAGACCAAGGCATGTCCTAGAAACAGCCTGCTCGGTGATGGGAAGTCCAAGAGTGCCCTAGGATATGAAAGACTTAATCTCTCCCAGAGGAAACCCCCTTTTACAAAGACAGTTGCTCTTATTCATTATTTTTGAGGGGTAAAAAGGGAAATGTGATCCCCCCACCTTAAACCTGCAGTGCACACCCCAGTGTACAAGCTGATACACATCGCGCTGTGGTTTCAGTGATTTCCTTTGATACAAATAGGAAAATACCAACTGTCAGGGACTAATTTTAGTTGCCTGGATTTTCCAACTCTGTTGTGGGAGACCCAGAGGAGGACTGTCAAATCTAACCAAGTCACTTTCATCCCCAAACTGTGCCCTTCTCATTTCTGTGACTTCTTATTCACCTGATAACAAAGAGCCCTGCCCTGTCTTCCTGTTACCAAGAAAAGCTACATATACCAGGCCTTTATGATCTTATTTATGGCAATCCTGTAAGGAGCCTCAGTCTTATTCTGAGGATATTTTATACAAACGGTTCTAGTCTGAAAGTGTAAGAATAATGGGTCCATTCGTACAGCGGAGCCAAACACTTCTCTATCTGGTACAGAATGTCTCATGGTTTTCATGTTTGTTTCCTTAACGGATAGGTTTTGATAAGCGTGTTTCCTAATCCCTAAGCTATTGAAATATTGGTTCTCATCCTGACCTAGCCTCCTGGGAACACAGCCAGCATATCTGAATCTCTGGGCTCTGAATTTAGACTGTCTCCCTCCTGACCTAGCCTGTGAACACTAGGATGAGATTAGATTTGTTTGAGGAGGCAAGGATGATAAATCCCTGTGAAATAGCTGTCTGGCCTCATTTCTGTTTGACAGGACAGGGCATCCATTCCTGACATTTCCAGCCAGTGTTATCATGTATTTACCCTAATATCCTCTTTGCTTCTTTTTTTCCTATTTGATTTCAATGTATATAGCCTGTCCGGTGAAAATAAGAAAAGAAATACTAGCCAGAGATTCATTTGAACTTCTGAATAGGATTGTCTGAAAATGTAAAATACTTTATAAAGAAGTCCAGAAAGATGAATAATTTACACCATGTCAAAGATATGTGCCTACATGGAAAAAACGGTAGAGGGCTTTCCATTACTTTGGGGATGCTCAAAGACAGATGAAGGATGGTCTGGGAGGATGATACTGTCACACCCTCAGGCTGGCACAGTGTCTGGTGGGCTGGACCCCTCCTGTTTGGAGATTGGGAGGTGGGAAGATGTGTGCCAAGTGACCATTTATCATCCGTGCTCAACCTGTTCAGGCCATGGCAATATTTAGGAAGCAGAACAAAGGCAAACTCTGAGCAGGCTAATAACGGTCCTTCTCACAGCATGCTTTGTGTCTCTTCCTTCTTCCCTATCTCTTCCATCATTTCCTCAGGCCGACCAACACAGTTGTTCATCTGGACCAAAGTGATAACCTCATGGGCCGCCCTTTTCTCATTCTTGCGCTTTCCAATATTCATCCTCTACTATTGTCAGGTGGAGGTTTTAAAAACACCTGTCTGTGTAGAATCCTCTAGGGCTCCTCATTTCACAGAACCTCATATTCCTTATTCAACAGGTAAAACCATCCACACTCTGATCCACCTTCCTTTGCAGACAGGGCCTCCCAATCCATCCTGAGCTTCACCATCTAGAAATACTGAAATGCTACTTTCCATGTTTGCCTTTGCTAATAAACCTCTTTTTTCTTGGAGGCCCATTGCTTTCTCTTTCTCCTGGCTTTTCTCCTTTGTGACTATCCTCAAAATGTCCCCCCAGGAATCCTTTCATCCCCTCTCTCATCAGTAAATGCCTGTCAGTTGTCCTTCCTCAGCAGTACCTGGGTTTGCTTCCATCACAGCCTTCAGCATATTTATTATTCCCGTGGTACACGCATTTCCCTCAAGAGTAGGAACGTGGGGCTGCGTCCACCTTTGTATCCACAGCGACTTACTCAGTGCCTGAAGTAGAGAAGGTGCTTGTGAGTGTTTCTGGGCTAAATATAAGAGAAGATACAGATAGTAAAAAAAGAAATAATAAAGACATTCTGATTTATTAACAATCCTTTGCAGAAGAATGATCATCTCCATTGTACTGATGTGGAAATTGCAGGTTATAGGGATCAAGCTGTTGGCCAACTGTCACAAATAGTGAAGAAATAATAACTTGACTGGGAACACTTCGAATATCTCCAGTAGGACCAATAAATATTTGTGGAATTGAACTGATTACTGGACTATCTGTAGGCATTATTTTTGAGTGGGTTCATCATCAAATCACATGTAGGAAGAAGTTCTCCATGGACCGTGTAACTTGGTAGAGTTTTATCTTAGTATCAAGTTGATTTAGTAAATATTAAATGAAAGTCTCCTGGGTCTGAAATATTTATTCATTAGTCCATTCAATAAGTGTTTATTGAATATTTATTATATGCTTGATACCATGCACTTAGGAGTATTATTTACTACAAGAAAACTTGTCCCACTGAAGCTTTTGTGAACAATAATCTGCCTTAAAAAATTCTTGTAATAATATGGAATGTGCTAATCATTGACTCACCAGTGGATGAGATATGTTATCAGTAGACTCATAAATTACGGGCAGTGTTAGTACAGAGGGTCAAAGTTGGCAGCATTTACAAAGAACCAAGGAGTTCCTGGAACTTTTGAGTTTGTCAGCTGCAACAGAAAGTCCTACAAGAATAAAAGGAGGGACCGGGGATGTAGCTCAGCAGCACAAGTACCTGCCTGGCATGCACAAGGTCCTAAGTTCAATTCCTGGTACAAGAAAAAAAAAAAGAATAAAGGAAATGACCGAAAATATACTAGTTGGCTTGGAGAACCACAAGGGCAGCTGGAGGACTAGGTTTGGGAATTGGGCAGGAATGAAGGGAAGCAGTTCATCCTTGACTAAAGTTCTTCTACATAATGGCCAGTGGAGATACTTCTAAGCCACTCGTTCTCACCAGTCACTGTGTCTGGCCACCTGCTGAAGCCAGACTCAGATATTGCTAGTAGCAGTGTCACCTCCAGAAGAGAGTTATTGTCTGTCCTTGCATTCTAATGTCATTGGCTCCTGATTCTTATGGATGAATGTAATTGGTCTGTCGTGTGCACTCATGTCTATGTCCTGGCTGCAAGGGATACTGGGATGTGAGTACCCAACTCTGTATCATTATAAGAGGATGGCTGCTCTGCCTCCCCAGAAGACTTAGCTACAGGGGAATTATCCAAATACAGGAAAGGCATTTAACCAATGTCCACAACAATCACAACAAATTTTCTTTTTAAATCTTAGGATTGCTGTATCTTACCAATAGCTGTTTCCTGCCTCAGCCTCCCAAATGCTGGGATTACAGACATTTGCTACTATGCCTGGCTGAAGTTTTATATTGCCTTTAGGTTAATTTAGTTTTATAGAAGTAATATCTATAGAAAATGTTTATAGAAATAGTGATAAATATTTAGTTACATGTCTTTCTCTCTGGAAGTAATGCAAATGAAAAAATGAAACAATAATATATTCAAATAATATCTATTTTTCTTCCTTTTTCTTTTCCTCTCCCCATTTTCTTGTCTTCCTCTTTCATTAAGTACCCATTACATGCCAGGTACTAGAAAACCAAAACTAAGAAAGGTCTGCTTTTTACCTTCAAGTTTTCCCTAATATCAGGAAAAAGAGATAGAACAAACAATTGCCCTGAAATGTTAGCACTGCTGGGATAGAAACCCACACAGGGTCCAGTTCGTACACAATAGCTGGTGTGCTCTTTTTCATTTTGGGGAATCAAGAAGTTAGGAGAAGAGCATACAATTTCTGTAAATTATCACCAGGCTGAAAGCAGAGGGACAGACCTCTGGGAAGGGAACCCAGGATGGCAAATGGAGGCATGAATAACAGTGATGAGCTGGGGACATTGAAGGTCTGAGGGTGACTGGGTCACAGAGTGTGGGGAGGGGGAGGGAGGAGGAGGATGGCCATAGGACACAGACTTGAGTAAGATAGTGAGTAGAGGGCCACTGAGGCCCTTATTGCAGAGGAGGGGTTTGGGGCCTATCCTGAGGGCCTGGAGGGCTGTAGAAAGGAATAACATCATCTGATTTGTGTGTTCAGAAGACTGCTTTGGTGACAGTGAGCAGAAAGATCTAGAGTGGAATCAAAGCCCAGGGGACAAGTAGGAGATTACTGTAGTCTGAAGGAAGAGGGGAAGAACTTAGCATGACTCAGAAGCAGTGGGAATGGAGAAGAGAAAACAATTTTTAGGAGCTGATCTCTGTCCAGTTCTGGATAGCTGAGTAGAATAGTTGGTGGAGCTCATCCACAGAGAACCCTAGCAGGAGCCACACATTTTGTTGGGGAAAGGGGGCCAGTTGGAGGAAGTCTAAGATAACACATTAGGTTCTGACTGTGTTGATTTTGCAGTACCCGTGCATCTTCCTGGAGTGGATGTAGCTTTGGTGGTTTGATATAAAAGGTAAGAGCTTGAAGAGATCTAAGATTAGGGTTTAAAAAAAGAGAGACAATTTCATTTCTTGAGTTCTCTTACCAAGAACATTCTAGATGCTCCTAATGTCTAGAAGAAAACCTATAAATATGTCCCAAAGTGGGAAACTGGAAAAGCCAGGCTTGGTCACTAAATTCCACTGTAGGAGGTGAAGTTTGCATCCTCCTAAATTTCAGACTCTTCAAACTTAAAAAAAAAGAATTTTAGAGGAGTTGCAAATTTCGACAATGGAAAAGATATTGGATTATGTCAGCAGTCAGTTGTGTGTCCTATACATATCTACCCATTACTTTTCAAAGGGGATAAATTAATCTGAATTTGATTAGTTCTCTGCAAAATCAGAACTAATAGATCTCTGTGGTCTCTTCTAGTGCTAAATTCACTTGAGTAACTAAAATCCCATCTTGGATACAAAGAAAGCTACATTCTTTTGCTTTTTAAGTTAAAACTGACTTGAGCTGCTGAGATTGGCAGGTACCTAATCTCTCTTAAATGATCCAGATTACTAGTTCTGGCAGGAAGACCCTCTTGGAGAGGAAGGTATTGTACATAACCAGGGCACGAGGCGAGCCACTGGAGGCTGCTTTTGGTCTGTCAGCCTGCCCTATGTCTGACCACACACAGTTCAGTGCAGTGTCCTCTTAGATCATTGCGCTGTCTCCAGGGTGAAGATCTATTACGCTTCCAAGGCTACAGCTCTTGGTTTGCATTTTTATCCCCGGGCATCTCACACAGCACACACACCTTGGCCTGTGGGTGGGCCTGGAGGAACTTTCACCCCAGCCATACCCTACACTGCAATCACTTCTCCTTCACTCAACTGAGTAGAGTTGGGGTTGCGTTTCTAGATGCCTGCTAAAGGTCACTGGGGTTGCTGTCCTTGGAAGAGATGAAGGTTGTTCTTATGGGACCTTGAGTTAGTTCTTGATGAAGATAACTGTTATTAAAGAGTGGTCCTGGCCCCTCCCTGCACTTTGGCTTCCTGTCTGCCAGGTGATTTCCCCTTTCTGAATGTGCTTCCACCATAGTGATGTCATCTGTCATGAGATCCTCACCAGAGATGAGGCAATGCTAATGCCAAGGCCTTTCACCCACCAGAGCTGAACTAAATAAACCTCTTTTCCTATAAGCACCCAGACTCAGGTATTTTGTTAAAGTAATACTAGCAGACTAACGAAGTCAGTCTACTTTAGTTCATCTGAGTAGTTTGTAGACTTGCGTGCTTACTTTCTATTAAAATTATTCTTCCTGGAGTAAGAGGACTTCTATGAGAACTTGCTTTCTCTGGGACAGAGAAGTGGTTGGCAAAATTTCAATGTTTAAAGTTAAAATGGACAAAAATCTGATTAACCACAATGAGAGAAAAGTGGACACAGAAGAAGGGATGAGGAAATCTCACTCTGAGAAATAAAACTCTTCTATCAGCATTCCATTAAGCAAATGCAGTCACTGGTTGGAAGTCATCTGCCAGGATCCAACGTTTCCACTGAGTCTGTGGGAAATTCTTGTGGTTTGTGGGTGTGGGGGTGTCTATCTTTATGACAGAAAGGATGGGTAGTGGTCATTACCACCCACCCACTGGTTCTCCATTCACACATGGTGGCCACATGCATGCAGGATCCTTCCTGCCTTCTCTTCCCTTGGAGATAAAAGTGAAGGCTAACCACAGCCTTCCCACAGAGGACTGGGGTGGGAATGTCCACCCCCAGCATCACTATAGGGTGGGTGGAGTGGAGCGATCTTCAAAGAGAAAGGGCAGTTTTTCAAGGCAACATAGGGAAAGCAAGCTGGGGTGATGCATAAAGAGGCAGAACAATCTAGAAAACATTATCCTTGCTTGTGCAAATTGTCCTCTGCCTATGTGTCATTCAGTACAACACCATGCTCACACCACAAGAGTGCAGCTGAAACAGGTCACTCAGATAGTTTCTCACTGGTACTGGTCCCAACATGGCCTTCAACCTGTACCGAGGCTGATAGAAGTACTGACATCATGGCTTGCAGTACAGGGAGATTTTATTTTCCTCCTAATGAAATGAAAATGTTGTGGGCACACAGCCAGAGATTGGTTTGTACTGGATTTTTTTTTGTTAAAGATGCTTTAATTTTAAACTTCATTTTTAAAAAAACAATAATTGCCCTATCCTAGCCCTTTTTATGAAATAAAGAAATCTACATTTCCTTTTAAAGCTGGAAAAAGTCCCTTCAGCATTGTTATTTTCTAAAAAGGAGTTCTCTAAGAATCAGGATTCTGATTTTGCCTTTATGCATCCAGTGTGTCGGGCAACTCAGAGAGACAGCCTAACAGCTCGACTCCACCACCGCAGCCTGGCTGTCCCAGAACCCTACATCCTGTCTGGTGCAAATCTAAGAGGGTCACTTGCTGATCCCTAACTTCATAATTAGAAGTTTGCAGAAACAAACCAAGTGAAGAGAGAAGGTACATTTTTATAACTGGTGGTTGCTATAATTAAAGTTATTAGTTAAGGAAGGGCTATTACTTGGGGCAAAACAATCAGAAGGAAGTTTTACCAATTAAGTCAAACTCACTGTGGTAGTGAGGTTTCCCCCCTTTCTTTCTGGAAAACAAAACAACCTCAGGCAAGTGTTCTGTACTTCTCAGAGAGCACCGTGACTCTGCAGAGGCTGGAGAGCAAACAGTGAACAGTGAACTGTGCTGTTGACTCTATCAGCGGGTTAATTAAGAAAGCTGTTAGTGATGAGGAAAAAGCCGGCACATTTTCAGTTTGTATTGACAAAATCCATGACATCGGCAGAACTGATGTTTGTTCAATACTAAGAAGACATGCTAGAGGCATTTAGGGGAAAAGGCTGACAAAGAAATCTTAAAGTTCAGTACGGAATGTCCCACATGAATGTTAGCAGAGTTGATTGCTTGAAATTCCACGTGCCCTTACCTCTCCTGTAAATTATGCAAACAGATGTGTTCAGGGCCTCACATATGCTCCGAAAAGCCCAGTTCACTCAGAATGGAGTCCTCACAAAGGAGCACTGGTTTAGGAGTTGGAAGACTGGGTTCTGGTCCTAGATTTGCAGCTAGCGTGCCGTGGGGTGGGGACGGTGGGCATGACTCTTTGGATTTCTATTTCTAGACCTCAAAGTATGATGAAAAACTAGGATGAATGTTAAAATTTAAAATAAAATTTATTGCATTAAAAGACACATTGCCATTAACCTCCTCTCAGTTGGAACATACTTTTCCCAATGTCTTTGTCACTTTCTGAAGCAGTTCAGAAACTACGCTCTTTTGTAAGTGTCGGTGAGGTCTGATTAAAAAAAAAGATGTGTTGAATATTGCTGTCAAAGTACCATCCAATGGAAAGACAAGCTCCTAAAAACATTGATGGTGTGTCCTTATCCACCTCTTCACCAGATCTGGCACCACACAACTTCTATCTCTTCCCCAACATCAAAATGACCATGAAAGGTAAATATTTTGAATCAGTTCAGGACATTGAGATTGTCACAGTAGTGCAACTAGAGACACTCATGAAAGAGGAATTCCAGACCTATTTCAGAAACAGGCAAGGACAATGGAATGCATTTGAAGTCAGGGAGAATATTTTGCGGGGAATTAATGGCAATGTGGCTTTTACTGTAATAAAATTTTAAAAATTTAAATGTTCACTGTATGTTTCAATCCCATCTCCTATATGTACGTCCACTACAGTCTAGTCCAACCTACCTTTCTCATGTATCATCATCCTCGGGGAAATATAGCCACAACTCCAGTATGGGACAGGAGTGGAAGACCCATAAGCATTGCCTTTCACTGGTGGGCTAAGGAAAATAGAAGCCTCTTGCTGCTGCTGGACCTCTGGCCAAGGATGAATAAGGCGTGTGAGAAGAGATAGTGTTATCAGTTCTCTTACACAAGTGGGTACTCAAGAGAGACCTTGGCGAGGAAGAAACTCCTAGGTTCCACAAACCTTTATTTTAGAGACTTTGGGGTTTGGCTTCTCTTCTCATCTTTTCCTATCTATCAGTCATCCTACTCTTCCTAGATTTGTCCCCTTAGAAATGTCAGGAGTTTTTACCTCATGCTATGAACAAGCACAGAAAGGCTTGTAAAATTGCTTTGGGGAGATGGAGGAGAACCAAAGAGGGTTTTGCTACCCTGGAGTTGGCCTACACCCCATTCTCCCTTTCTCCCTTATGGAGGCTGCCACTGGTCCTGGAAAAGCAAGAAAGAAGTGACCTTCTCCAGTGGTCTCAAGAGAGAAAAGGGAAG
>NW_004955483.1:5211201-5245813 GCF_000276665.1 Chinchilla lanigera | reverse complement strand
GGATCTCATTAAGTCACTAAGTTGCCTGTGCTAAGTTTACACTTGAGATCCTCCTGCCTCCATCTCCTAAAATACTGGAATGATGAGCATGTCCCATCTGTACTGATTATATTTTACTGTGGTTGACTCATCACCTGAGAGATGAGTTTACAGCATGATTTCTTAAGGCCTTTCTGTTATGTCAATATTTGAGCATCTTTAGTGATCTAAGCTCTAAATTTAATCTTGTGATATTTTGGAGACTTTTAAAGCTGGTGATAAATGGGGAAAATATTGATTCTCAAAGATGAATTCAGAGGCTTAAGGAATAAGAGAATAATCTTTCCAGGGGTGCATATAAACAGGATAATGTGTGGCTGGACAAAGTGATTAGGTGACATTGTCATACTGGAAAACTCTAATGAAATTGAGCGGGTGGAGAGACATTGTAAGTTACTCGGTAGGGACTTAGGGCTTCCTTGGGAAGATTGTGATAGGAAAAGTAGAAAAAGGGGATGGTGAAGAAATGGGATGGAGAGGAAGTGTAGAAGGAAAAGAGAGCACTATTTGGGGGAACTAAACTCACCTGAAGTAGATAAAAGTACAACCCCAGAACAAGATTCTGGGCCTGAGCTATAAAAGGAGACTCTCTGTTGCATTTAAAGAATGCCGTCTGAGTAGCATGAGATGATATTATTTATTTCCAGTTCATTCTGTTTAACCTCACACATTTGCTCCATATTAAGATCTAGTTTAGTCAAATTAACCAAATTCCATAGAGAAGGACAGAAGGAGGGGGTATGACAAGAAATGAAGAGAAAGGAAAGCTGGGGACAATTTGACATCATGGTTTGACAAGGTGTCCTATCAATTTCTGGTACATATACAGTCTCTTCATTTCTATATTTTCTTCCAAGCCTCTAAATATCACTTTCTGATTGGACAATTTCCTTTACCAAAGTCCTGTATGCCTCCTTGCACCCTTGGGATGACATCTGGACATCTCACTCTGGCCCTGGGAAATCTAGATGCACACAGGTGTTAGACAAGCTCAGCAACACAGAAAATCTGTGACAGTACAGATGACGCTTCAGTCCCCTGAGTGGGTATTGTTAGTTATCTATAAGGGCCAGTTTCTCTCTCATTCCTCTAGCCTGGAGCATCCCGTCTTCATCTATCTGTTTGTCCTATACGTAGAGATTGGGGAGAAAATTGGTACTGACTGGTCTAAGAATAACTCTAAATCACTTATAAGGAATGTGGTGTAACTCAGTTATAGCCAATGAGACATGAGAAGTGTGTTGAAAGTTTCTGTAAAAACTCTCTTACCCTTGAAGGGACACATGAGAGGCAAAAATCTGACTTTGGATGTTGCCATGTTTGACTATGATTTTTGGAGGCCAGCCAACCCTAGAATGGAAATGCAGAGAGATAAAAACAACTTAGGTCCTTCATAGACCCAAGATGCTCAAACAACTAACTCACAAACACACCCCACCCTTGGAGATCCTTTTAGTTAGATATCATTGAATTCCTCACTTTAATTCAAGTGAAGCCAAGATGTCAGCTATTTTCAGCCCAAAGTATTTTGTACAACATTTTTCTAGGGTTTGAATGAGTGTTCCTTAAAGGCCCATGTGTTGAAGCCAAGGTCCCCAGGCTTGTGTTATCAGGTGGTGCCTTTGGGAGGGCTTTAAGTCCTTGGGAGTATAGCCCACTCACCATCTGCCCTTCCGCTCCTGGCTCAAGATGTGGGATGCTTTGCTCTGCTATTGCCATCTGGGACTTTCATCAGAGATCTTGAACTGGGGCCTCTGGAACCGTGAGCCAAAAAATCTCTTTCTCCTTATAAGTTAATTGTCTTCAAACTATTGTTTTAGTAAGAGTAAGTTGATGAATACAGTATTCTATGCTTGCTTCCTGTTTTAGCCTCTCTCCAACCTGTGTCTTAACCTTTTTAGGGTCTCCAGCCAACGTATTTGTATTTCTCCATAGTTCCCTTCCTCTGCCCCACTACCAAAGCTATAGATATTAAAAATCCCCCTAAAACCTCGTTAGCACTAAGAAGTCTTTCTTGGTAACTTCCTTTCAACCCTAAGCTGCCAGAAATTTTTCCCTTCACTGAATTACCCAAGTCTTTTACTTATATTGTTGTCCCTTGGTATTCATAGAGAATTGATTCCTGGACCCTTAAGCATACCAAATGCAAGATGTTCACATCCTTCATATAAAATGACATGGTATTTGCATGGAACTATACAAATCATTTCTAGATTACTTATCAAACCTAACCCAATGTAAGTGCTATGTAAAAAAATTCTTGTACAGCTATAATAAACAATAGAGGGAATGTTTAAATATTTTAAAAATTTATAGTAAAAGATACAGTTCCATTAACTTTCCCTCAAAATACTACCCCTTGCTTCAAACACACTTATCCCATCATTCTTGCCACTTTCTGAAGCAGTTCTGGAAGTCCTCTTTCAGGAGTATTTTTAGTTGCCATGTCATGGTTGCCCCAGTGTCCTCAATCAATTCAAAACATTTGCCTTTCATGGCCATGTTGACTTTGGGAAAGAGCCAGAAGTTGCATGGAACCAGGTGCAATGAATAAGGTGGTTGAGGGCACACTAGTGTTTTTCTTTGACAGAAATTACCCTAAATACTTGATCAGTGAAGGATGCCCATAAAATATGGTGAATGTTTAAGTTAAAAATTTACGATAGTAAAAGACACATCATAATCAGTTCTCTTCAAAATATTCCTCTTCTCTTCAGATACTCATCCAGCTGTTCTTGGTAAAGTGTCTTTTATTGTAATGAGTTTTTTAAAAAAGTAAATATTCACTGTATCTTTCATTTATGCTTTGTACTATTTAGATTAAATCACAAAAAATGGTCTTTATATGTTCTGTACAGATGCAATTTTTTAAAAAAAAAGTATGTTCAATCCATAGCTGATTGAATTGACAAGTGCAGAACCCAGGGACACAGAGGCCTGACTGTATAGCTCCTAGACACTTGTAAAACTCTGGTTTACAGCATAGTTATCTATATGGATGTCACATCTGTTACTCACTGGATAGTTATTGGAAATAGGAGATGCAATATATCTATATGATTTGCTGATATATATATGATCTACATATTTATGATCGGCATACATATATAATGTAGAAATCACAGAAAATCATAGAGGATAAAAATATAAATGCTTCATACATCCAGTTTCCTGATTCAACATGTTAATATTTTGCCACACTATTCTAATAGTGTGAATAATATATATATTATTCACACTATTAAAATAGAGTCCTGTGTTTAAAATAAAGTACTGAAAATTTGTTGAAGAGACTCAGAAATTATTAGATTGATGTATCACTCACCCTCTGAGAACTCAGCAAAACCTAATTGGTATAATAATAAGATAAGAATACTAATTATGGTGCTCGCTTCAGCAGCACATATACTAAAAAAAAGAGTACTAATTATACAATTGATTATTTAAAGTGTCACCTCCATGTGAGAAATGTAAAAAATGAAATTTTAACAGTATGATCTCTCTGTTAGGTCTTATCAAATAAAATTTAATCCTAACAAATGAATTATATAGAAACAATAGTATTGATTGCTTGGAGAAGCTCTTTGCATTTAAAATATAAGGGCAAATCATCTAGCTAGCTTAGCCATGGTTTTCAGTTGAGTGAAATCAGTCAGATTCCCAAATTCCAAAAGCAAATTTACAGCAAAATAAGGACAAAACACAGGGCAGAAATTGTGCTCCCAACTCACTTGATGAAATATTGGCTGATAAGATTTATAATATTGTAATGAACCTAATGTATTTGAGAGTTGTCACTTTTGTTTGAGATAAAAATTATACTTTATGCTATAAGAGCAATAGAACTATGACTCTTTTCTCTCAGAAGTCCTGGATCCTGAGCTTTTAATTTCTGTTTCACAAAGTCTTAACGACATTGTTCATTGATCTTTGAACAAGGTTGCACTGTAATGACACAACTAGGGTTGGAGAGATACTTAAACATTATCACATTTTACTTATTTTATTTTGATTTAAAATACTTTACACAGAAAATCACAGAGGATAAAAATATAGAAGCTCCACACATCCAACTTCCTGATTCAACATGTTGATATTTTGTCATGGTTGCTTTCCATTTTCTAATAATTAATTCTATTGGTACACTTTAAATATACATAGCGATCATTTTCATCATAAGGAATTTGTACCTGTACATGAAATATCTTAATTCTTCTTTTTTCTCATTCCCTCAGCTCCCTTCAAGCCCTCTTCCCCTCCATATTTACCAAAGTTTTGTTTACATTTTTTCCTTCTAGTCTCTCTTTTTCTTTTCCCTTTCCATTTTTAATGAGATAAAACTTTCCAGATACAATGGACATCTCTCCCTCATCCTATTGCTTTTCCTCCCTCCCAAGGATAATTTCTCCCCTGAAGTTGGTGTAATCTTCCCATCCACAATTTCCTACTTCTGTTATGGAATCTGGATCTGCAAATAATATACAGCACTATTTGGGCGGCAGCATAATATGCAGCCTGAGGTAGTTGTCTGGATTCACATTCCAGCCCTGTTACTTATTACCTTTGTGACCTGTGCCAAATTATCTGACCTCTCCAAATCTCAGTTCTCTCATTTGTAAAATGCTAATACGGATATTTTATTTCACTGAGTTTTTGTGATCATTGAGTTAAAATATAGAGAGTGCTTAACAGTGTTCCTGGCACATCAGTTTACTCTGGTGCTTCCGAAGTTGGCAAAGATGATAGTAATTTCAATGTGTGCACATGGCACCATCCTGAAGTACCCTCTTAGAGCTTGATTTTATGATATTTATCAGGGAAGCTAGGTGTACACCTAGTTTCTTCATTTAATTGTTTTTTAATGCATTATTATTTGAATATGCTATAATTTATATTTCTGCTCCTCGACTGATCCTCCTATGTTGTTTCTGATTTTTAGCTATTACAAAGCAAAACAACCTTTAGTGATTATCTTGTACATGTCTGCATCCTCACACCTGAACAATAGCTTGGCTTGGTATAAAATTCTTAATGTAGTTATTTTCTTTCCTATCTTTGAAGCTCTTACTTTATTGTATTTTATCAGCAACATCAGTGTCTAATGTTAATCTCATTCATTTGTAGGTTTATATATTTCTTCCTTGAAGCTGTTAGGATATTCTTTGACATTTTGCCACAATATGTCTGGGTAGAAGTTATTTTATAAAAGAAAAAAGAAAAATTATTTGCCCTATTCATCCTATCACTGCATCAGACCAAGAGCTCATGTTTTCCTTCAAAATTGAGAACAATTTTTATGTTTTCTGGTATATTGATTCTCTTGTAATCTGTGTCTAGCTAGTTTAGAAATCACATGAAAAAGTTTTTATTTCTTCTGAACCTATTGTCTTCCCATTTCATATTTTACATTTCTTGTTTTTGTGTAATATTCAGAATAAATTTCTATGCAAACTTCGAATTCACTAATCTATGATTCATATATGTTCTTATGGTTTTCTTGAATTTTGGTTTTAAGTTAGGCAAAATTTACAGAGTGAAATGTATAGTTACTAAATGTAAGTCCAAAGAGTTCTGACAGATATAATCACCTATGTAGCCATCTCAGTCAAAAGTTAGTTTCTCATCACTATAAAGAGTTCTCATACACCTTTTTGCCAGAAAGCCTCATTTAAGAGGCAAATCCTTGATCTGTGATCCACTTTGAGTTTCTTTATACTACAAGTTATTGACTGAAGTTCTTTCATGTTTATGTGTGATATGATGTGTATAGACAATTGTTGAATCTCTGTGCCTCTTTAGGTACTTTTCTTTGCATTTTTCAAAAATCATTGCTCTAGGAATTATAGCATATATCATTAATTTATCAAAATCTACATAAATTAATTTTGTATCACTTTATGTAAGTATGAGTATCTTGCAAAGATACATTCTATATATCTCCACTATGAATTATTGCCATATATTTTACTTCTATATGTGTTGTAATATCCAAAATACAATTTTTTTATAGTTTAATAGTTTACCTAAACAGTCAATTTTATTTTAAAGAAATTTATAAGTCAAAAGGAAGGCTCTTATATTTATCCACATATTTACTATGACTGGTGGAATTCATTGCTTATTGAATAATTGAGTGTCTATCTACTATTATTTCCCTCCAATCTGGATAATTTCTCTTAGCATCTCTTGAAGTGTAGGTCTACTGGTTATGAATTCTTTTAGCTTTCTTTGATCCAGAAATTTACTTAAACCTCATTTGTTGAAGAATCTTTTCAATGGCTGTGTTATTCTATGTTGATAGTGTTCTCTGGCTTATAGATACCAATTCCATTGCTCTCTGACATTCATTGTTTTCTGTATGCAGTCTCTAGTTACCTTTATTCCTTGTTAAATAATGTCTTTTTCCGCACCCTGTTTTACAGTTTTATACTTAGTTCTGTTTTCAGCAGTGTCTGTTATTAGCCTATGCAGTGATCTTTTTTTTTTGACAACCTTTTACAAAATAGCAAAAGAACGGTACAGACAGTACAGAGTTACAAACAAAGTGGTAGGAAATTAACAATGCTTGTTGTATTACACATTGATATCTTCAAAGTGGTTTCTCATGAAAACAGGTAGAGACGTGCAATATTGATCAATCAAGGACTCATTAACAGTTTCTTTCAGCAAAGAAAGAGAAGACAATAGAACAACTATGTTAACTATCCTGTATATACATACATACAAAATTTCTCCTTCTTTCCCTTCTCTTCTCCCACATCCCAGTTGCCCTTTCCCCTTGAGTGTTTTCCTATCATTTCACAATGTCTATCATACCTCTGAGTTTAAATTAACTCTTTCAGGTTTTACACTAGTGAGACAATGTAGTACTTGCACATGCAGGTCTGATTTATTTCACTTATGAGTATGGTCTCTAGTTGTGACCATTAACCTATAAAAGCCTCAAGTTTATCTTTCTTTATAGCTGAGTAATATTCCATCATATAAAGGTACCACAATTTTCTTATCCAATCCTCAGTAGATGGACCTTTGGGTTGCTTCCACAATGTAGCAATTACAAATTGTGCTGCATAAACATAGGTGCACATATATCTCTGTGATATGATCTTTTATTTCAGATTTTTTCATCTCTTTTATTTCTATCAGCTCTTGTTTATAGCCTTAATATTTTGACTGAGATTTCTCATTTCTTCATATTTACTCATGTTTTATTTCACATCCTGAAGCATGTTTATAATAGGTATTTTTAAATCTTCGCCTGCTAATCCTAACATCTGGATTAGTTAAATATGTTTCCTTCTTCCCCTTCCCCATTGATTATGGATCTAACCATCTGCTTCTTTGCAGGTTTAGTCATTTTTGTTTTACAGCATGCCAGACAGTGGAGGTGCAACGTGGTGGAGAGAATTAACTATACTGTCTTCCTTTAAAGTGTGTTAATTTCACTTTGGTAAACTTATTATAGGATTGGTAAATCTTGATTAAAGCACATTTTTTGTTTTAGCCTCTGTTAGGGTCATATATCTCCATTTTGTACCAAGTCCTAGAGTATGGCCCTCAGTAGGGTGTAATTTTTACCCAAAGGTGGGGTTCTCTAAGGTCTCAGTGAACTCAGTGAAATTTCTGTTTGGCTGGGTTGAAGTCCCAATGTCTTCAACCTCTGTGTGAGTGCTGTCCTTTCTGTTCAGCTCCAGCATCAGGCTTCACAGATTAAGTGCCTGAACTAGCTCTTCCTCGTTCCTGGCCCTAGGAACTGAGGGGAATTTTGATGTGTATTTCTGGAGCTCCATCTCCATGTAGCTCTATGTAATTCCATCTTTCTGTTACCATGCTCCCACTATTCTAGCTGCCTCTGAAACTTTTTTAAAAATAGTAATGGTCATATTGGGAAGCTCAATCTTGTTTCTGATTTTAGTGGAAATTTAATTTTTATTGCTTTCTGATAAATCTGATAAATTTTTTTTTATCTTGTTTAAGAATTTCCCTCTGTTCTTATTCTGTTTAGAGAGTTCTCCATGAATACTTACTATGTTGTATGAGTTGGTTTTTTGTCCTATATTAGTAAAATCCTATATTTCCCCCATTATTTATTAATGTAATACTTTATGCTAATATAATTCATAATGCTCAGTTATTCTTGGATTGCTATAATAAATTCTTATTTCACATACCTTTAGGTGTGCATTTCATACTTTCAGATCCTAACATTTGAATTAGTAAAACAGAATAATGAGTTTTAAAATAGAATGTGCTATTAAGAAAGGAAAATCACTTAAACCTGCAAAGGTAAGTTGGTCAGTTATAATTAAGAAGTTTATTCTGCATTTCTCTACTTCTGCCTCTAACACAATTGTTTATAAGACTGAATTGCTATTGTGAAAAGAATTTAACATCTGAGCTCTGCTACCTATGAACCAAGGGGCCTTATTTAGTTACTCTCCGAGCTTCAATTACCTTCTCTGTAAAATGAGGGTGGAAATCATTCCTATTTTGCAGGGTTCATGTAAGCATTAAATGTGTTCATGGGGGTGGATGCGTTTTGGAAACAGTAAGCTATTGGACAATGTCAATAGTCATTCTCTATTACCAGTGGTCCCTAAAGACTATGCAGCTAACATGGGACATTCCCTGTTTAGAAACAAACTACAGAAAGAGTTTCAACCCTTGTCACTATTGCCACAACTGGATTAAGTGTCCTGGCTTCTGGAGAGTACTTCCCAAGGGTGATGCATTTAGGGAGGGAGGAACAAAAGAGAAGAGAAAGAAAAAGGAAAGAAGAAGTGATATATCATCTACCCCTGAAAGGAAAGGGGGAGTGAAGTGTCCAGAGAAATCACTTCTGGAACATGGGACTGTAGCAAAGTTAGAGTTCTCACCTTTCACCAACATTTCTATTTGAACTGTTTCATTGTTTTTGTCAAAGAAACATTGAAAAATTATATAATTTCTTGCATCATTGACCTGAAACTTTTAATAAATTTCTAGAAGCAAGGCTGGAAACTGAGGTATCAAAATAGTTTTGTTTTTGAGGAAACAATTAATTTTGAAGTTTAAAAATTTAGAGAATTTTATAGCATAATCCACCTTTCTATTTCATTGAAATCCTTTAAATAGATCTTACTAGTTCACACTCCATATTCCTAAACATGTGACCATAATGCTTAGATTCCACATGGGAACAGAAATTTTCAATGGCCTAAGAATGAGGATCAAGCTTTATGATGTATGGCATGGGAAAGTAGCTCCTATGTTCTAGAAAGCCATGGAAACATTTACAGAAGTCATCAAAGCATCCAGTTGAGTGTTAGACAGTTAAGGCTGCTCCTGACACCAGGCAATAAAAATAGTGGAGAGTTCCAAGAAGTTTCAGAGTTGAAAGTGGTCTAAAGAAAATCCAAGTAAGCTTATTCTTGGCTGGGTGGCCAAAGTTTTTCCTGTAGCCAGACACAGTCATTAAACACATGCACACATACACCTTCAGTCTAATGCTCTGAGTATAAACCTACTAAAGGTAATATTAATATAAACCTACTAAAGGTATAACATTCACTTGGACTAATTTACCTTATGTTTTTCATAATAGGTCAGCAAAGAACCTCAAATTCAACTGCTCTTCCTCTCCCTCTTCCTTCCCTTGAATTTAAACCTTTATTCACTTAGGGATTTTTGTATTCTGGACGATCTGATTTGCCTAAAATAAAGGCAAAGAGAAGCCACTTACATTTATATCCAATGCAGAACATGTTCAGCATGGAGAACTGCCCCCAACCCCACCCTGACATACACACAGGGTTCAGCGCAGAAACACTGAATACGGCACCAGGAAAAGCTAGAGAGGGAGGCAACTGCTAGTGGATTGCATGCTTGGTTTGGGACATCTTCTGCTTTTTATTTGCAATGTTGTATATTCTGTTGGTAGCGGGGTTTGTTATTTTTCAGAATAGCTATAGAGATAAATGTAAGCTTCAACTTGACTGTTCTTTTGGCTTCTGCAACTCACAAAATAGGGCTGCCTACTTTTCAATTTGTCTCTCTTAGGGGATTCAAAATTGATTTATTAAGTTGGATTAGGTTGGATGGATGCAAAGAGGCCAGATACTGTTCAAAAATAGGGCTGGAGAAAGGGTTTTTACAAAACCAAGATGGCAGAAGATGAAAGATAACTAAGAAGTGAAAACCATGATTGATGTTGATGATGCTGTTTTTAACTGAGACTTTTAAAGGCTGGAAAACATTGCGAAATCAAATTAATGACCCAGAAAATAAACTCAGATTAAGAAATGTCAGGTTGGAGAGTAATCTCGGTGGGGCGGAAGTAAGAAAAATACTGACCTCCTCTGCCCCTCCCCTGAACATGTGACATTGCAAAACTGCTGCAGATGAGTCATTTTTAATTTCTTGTACAAACCATATCATCATTTCCCCAAAACTTGATTCAGTGACAGCAACTTTTCCTCTATATTTAGTGGGATGAAAAATTCTTGCAAGAAAAGGCAAATATCTTCTTTTTCTCTGGCCTCTCCTGGCTTTTTGGTTTTGGAGAAGCTGATAGAGCCACCTACTTTGTTTTCTAGAATATAGAGCTTCAACCAGAGTTAAACACTGTAAATGTGAATCACGTGTTTATCTGCCTGATGCTTCTCATTGTCCTTAAAACATATATTCTTTTAGACTATTATCTGGCTCAGTATCTTTTTCAGATTGTGCTGAATCCAATTTTGTTGTTGTTGTTGTTATTGTTGTTGTTTTTTGGTACTGGGAATCGAACTCAGGACCTTGTGTTTGCCAGGCAGGCAATGTGCCACTGAGCTATATACCCAGCCCACAAATGGCATTTTGAATAATAAAAAGGAAAGCACATTTGTAGACAGGAAGTGAGATGCAACACATTTTCTTCTTGGTCCTACCTGGAGATTCCTGGTATCTATTTATAGTCAGTGAGTGAACAGCATTTTATTGATGGGATAGGGCATGGTGCATAATTAGCACCCTAATAATTTATAACAGTAATTGATCATTTAGTTCATGTCACACTCTTTTCCCAATGTTTTATGGGTAATGGGAAAAGGCTAGGTCTTATTCTCTCCATTTTACAGATGAGTGCAGCAAGCTGCCTTAGGGTTAAATTGTTGCCTGAGGTCACATAGCTATTGCAGAAGGGACGGAATTCATATCCAGGCTACTTTAGCTCCAGAATCCACACTTTCAACCGCAATAGTGTGGTTCCATGTTATATATAGGCACTGAGATTTTAAAAATAATCTATTTCTGGCCATTTTTGGAAAAATACATTCACTGACCCCAGGGTTAGTTTTTTTAGCAGTAGTAAGCTCTCTTTTCTGTCACCCATTCATTTCATAAAACAAGTTTAAATACAGAGCTAGCCAGAGTCTTGGCACTGCCTGAAGAGTACAGTAAGGTGTGGGCTGAAAAACAGAAACACATGCTCAGAAAGACCTTCGCATTACCTCGCTGGCTTGAATGGGAACATTTTTCATACATTCCTTGTTAAAAACATAGAGAAAAATGTGAGTAACTGGCTTCAACAATGAATTTCAATGTATTTCTTTTGACATAATGCCGACTCAGCAGTAGTGAATGATATTCCTAATTAAGGGCACAGAAGAAAGAACATCTTGTGAACTATTTAAGTTAGAAAGTGTAAGAAACCCCCGAGCTACCCAAGGCAAAGCCGCTCTTAGAAGGAAAGAATGAGTTGGCTACTGCACCCTTCAGGGCCACCAAAAGGGCAGTGTCCTGGACATGTTAGCCATCTCAGCATAGCAGGGGTAGAAGAGTATCTTTCCCTTTCCTCTGCAGAGCGATTGAAACAGCTTCCTAAGCGGCTGCACACTGGCCAGTGTTCTATCAAGAGTGGAGGGTGCTGTAAGGGACAAAACAGACAGAAGTTTAGAAATGAAAGTGGAAGAGATTGGTCCCCAAAATGAGGGGAGAGGGATGCAGAATTGGGACCTCAGAAAGGGGACAACAGCCGCCCATATCCAAACCAACTGCTAGTATTACACAGATCCCTTTTTCCTTCCTGCTTTGCAAGGTCTGATGTTTGCCACAGAAATGGAGGAGTGCTTTTGGGTGCTCAAGAGCTCCAACTGGTGAGGAGAAAGTCACCTAAATAACAATGATCATTAAGGAAAGTATGAAAAGCCACGTAATTCCAGCAAAACAGAACAGCAATAGCCATACATGTGGGGCATGTACTAACCACATTGATAATAGGAAAGTGTATTTCTTTCTTTTTATAAAGTATTCTGCCTAGATGAGAAGTAACCCTCAAAGTTATACATAACAAGAGGCAGCTTAAATAATTTTAAGAGTTCTCTTATGAGCAAGTGCTTTTGCGAGTTTGTTAATTAATTTATTATGAGTTAAATCCATGTTTGGTGAAAATGTGGCCATATCATGATTATTATAATGGTTAAAAAATCTGGATTTTGTGCTTGGAGATGCAGGCAAATCAGGTACAAAAATCTTTGGGGAGATGGCTCTTTATGAAATGGGGACACATCTAGGGTTTTATTGGTACTGAGGATGAATGAGGAAGGGTGTTTAAGATTCATTTGGTACCCACAAAATGCCAGACTTGGCAACCAGTGAGGGCTGTAATGTACACAGCATCACTGTCACTTGTAATTGCTGAAATTATGGAATTAGGTATAGCAGCTCTTATTACAGATTATACATGAAGCCTCTCAAAGGCATTTTACTTCATGCTGTATGGTATAGTAAAATTGTAATCAATATTATGCAAATATAAATAAAGAGTAGAATTTTGGTCTAGTTTCCTGTGAGGCCTGAGATTTCAAGTTGACCTACATTTCTGATATGACCAAGGCAAGGCCATCCCAATGTACAACCAGGATGAAAAACTAAAATTCTACTTATGATTTATATTTTATTCTTGCCAGGTGTATTGTGTATGTATTTTCCAAACTGATATACTTTATGGTTTTGTAATAAAATTAATACCTTTATTGGGGTTCTCCAGAGAAAAAACCAATAGGAGCACTGTGTATATGTTTGTGTGTATATATGTATGTATATTTTAAATATCTATATCATCTATCTATCTATCAATCTATTTATCATCTATCTATGAGAGGTAGTGGAGGAGGGAGATTTATTGTGAGGAGCTGGCTCACTTGACTTTGCAGGGTGAGAGTTCCATGATTTGCCATTTGCAAGCTGAAGACCCAAGAGTAGTGGTGGTGTTTTATAATCCAACTCTGCAGGCCTGAGAACCGGGAAACCCATAGCATCAACCCAGTTCAAGAGTAGGAGAAGACCAATATTCCAGGTCCAGCAGGCAGTGGCAGAGAGGGGGCAGGCTTAACATTCCTCCTCCTTTTGTTGTATGCTAGCCCTCAACAGGTTGGATCATGCTTCCTACACTGACCCACCAGTTCAAGGGCTGACCTCACCCAAAAATAGCCTCACAGACACACCCAGAAATAATGTTTAATCTGGGCAACCCAAATTAACCATCACAATACCCATTCATTAAAATTTAGAAAAATAGAAATAAGTATAAATCCGTCTTTAAAGAATCAAGTACTTTGACCAATTCCACAAGTAGGGAGAAGCAGGAGCCAAGTTACAAACCCAAAGACTCTGATCTCAAAGCCAAGCGCTATTACATTGTAGTTTAGAGTTTAGCTAATTTAGTATTTGGGTTTTTTTACTGAACATTGTTCCAAAGCATATTTGATATTAAACTTTCTTAGGGTTTTTAAAAATATTCTTTCAATTACCCCTCTCCAGCTGTATTTAGGACATTTAAAAACTGGCTTAGCTTGGTGTAGTGGGAACTTGCCTGTAACTCCAGCATTCTGAGAGGCTGAAACAGAATTCAAACCCAGCCTAGGCAACTCAGTGACTTAGTGAGACTATGTTTCAAAATAAAAAATAATCTGGGTGTGGTGGCACACACCTGTAATCCTAGTACTAGGGAGGCTGAGGCAGGAGGGTTGCCACGAGTTCGAGTCCAGCCTAGGGTATACAATGAGTTCAAAGCCAGCCCAAATTACATAGTGGGACACTGTCTCAAATACCTAAATAAATAAGTAAATATTAAAATAATAAAAAGGCTGGGGGTGTGGGTCAGTGTGAAGGTTTTGTGTTTAAATCCTAGTCCTGCATTTAGAAAAAAGTCTTGTGTTCAGTGTGAGGATCAGTTTGGGGAAGCTGGCACTACAGTTCTGGACTATGCTGGTAACACAGGTTGCTTACAAGATCAGGCCCTCCTGAACCAGGGCTGGAGTTCAGCATGGTCAGTGGCAGGGGGCAAGGACATCACATGTCTTTCCTTCTAGAAACATCACAGAGCAGTTTAGTATGTTTTAGTTGGTAGGGAGTGTTTCTGGAAGGAATATTCAAGTAGTAAAGAAAGAAACACAAATTTATTTCCTGGGCATATCTGAAGGGAGAAAAGAGAAAATATAATTTTGCCAGTTTGGGTAAAGTCTTTATACTTGGAGGAGTTTGTATAGTATGTACTAATTTTCCTAAGCTTTAGACCTGTAGGGAATGGAAAAAGCTAAAATGACCCTTCATTCCCCGCAAAAGAGTAATTCAACAGAAAGCTCTCAGAAGCCAAAGCAATAGTAGTTTGTGATGCTAGCACCCATGTTATCCAGGATGTGGATTTTACAATGGCAGGATTGGCAATGTTCCCTTTTTAATTGGTGTATGCTTATGATACATAAAAATTACATTCATTTGAGCTATATGTATATGTGTATTACATATACTTATGATATATATATATATATATATATATATATAATCTTGATCATTTCCAACCTCCTTTCCTCTTCTCCCTTTTGCTAATCCCCTTCCCCATGTCCAAAAAACCTACCTCCCTGTTTCCTACCATTTCTCCTTTATCTTACTCTTTATTTATATTTACGGTTTCTTGACTAAGAGAAACCATGTAATATTTAACCTTCTGTGTCTGACTTATTTCTCTTAAGGCTGTGGATTGGCGGTCATTACCTCTTTCTGCATTTCCCCTCCCCCTTCTCCTGGGTAGACTTCCTCTCCTCTTCCAGGGCTCTGCTGTCTCCCAGGCAGTATGTTCTTTTCAAAGGTTAGGTTTTCTATCCCCCGCCTTTCTTTCCAAGAAGCTGCGCTCCCTATACCAACAAAAATACCAGTGTTCCTTGTCACACACACACCTCCTATGCAAATGAACCTTGTAGTCACTGATGTATCAGATTCATTTAACAGTTTGTAAATTGATTTCAAATTCAGTCTCCGCTCTCTGGCACAGTGTCAGTGGCCAAGAGCTGCAGCTCAGATCTGTGCCTTAAGAAGCCTTTGCCTCCCACCATCCACTGGCTCATTTTCCTCTGCTGAAGCGCATGCGTGGCCCCATGCTGGCAGTCGCTTGTTTTAGCACTGGCTAATCACCAATATGTTCTGTTAAGTGAGATTCATAGATGCTGATTGCGTTTATTGCATAAATTACTTCATTATTAAAATCAGGTCATTTGAGCCCCCAACCATTAACATGAAAGCCATTAACATAATTTCATAAGCTAATAAATCAAGCACAGGAAAAGAATTAAAGGGTTCTTAGTGATAAGTGTTTCTTCAGAGATTAAGGAACACAATTTTCTTATGCATATATTAACATTTTATGAGTGGATTCATGCAAGAGTGATTTTTTCTCTTTGCATATATGACTCACTTCATCCCTCCCTGTGCTTGGCCTCTGAAACTGATTTTTAACATTAAGATTTTTTTTTCCTTTTTGAATAACTGCAAAGCAATTTTCAAACGAACCTCTTAGCCTTCTGTGATAGGCACTTTTTGTAAAATCCTTATCTTTTTACATTTCTTAGACTGCAAAAGCTTGGGATAGGGAGAGAAGACAAGGTAAAGTTGAAGGAAAAAACACCTAGGATTGGTCTTAGATAAAGCAATTTTCATTCCAGGTGAATTTCAAATGTATTGCCAGTAGTAAGAGGTCCTAGAGAAGTTCTAATTATCTCTCTAATTACAACACATACTGAGGTTAAGTGTTCTTATCAAATGGTGCATTAAAAATGGGTTTTATTCCCAGGCTGGATGTAATAGGCTGTGCTACTGGCCTGAGCACACAGAAATTGGTTCCCTAGTTCATTTCGCTTAGCAGATTGGGAAAGACTCCGAGGGTCGGAGGCGTCATTACCCAGCATAGCCCTGTTGCCTAGAAACGAAGATAACTTCCAATGTAAATTAGACTATAACAACTCCATCCTTTGTGCCACTTGTGTAATGTTTTTAGCAAATAGCAACTGATGGATCATAACTGAAATATGTGTAATGCTGTTAGCAAGCACTGTGCATGATTTTATAGGCAAATTTGGGAGGCGGATGAACTGATACCTCTCTCTATGAACAAGAGTAGTGACCATACCAGGCCTTTCTTCCGGGGTCATTAGTGACTTTGAATATTCATTCCCCTGAATAAAGTAAAACTCTCCTGGTCCTTTAGGTCTGCCTGTTTAAATCCCTGTAATAGCTTCTTAATGCTCTCAGAATAAAAGCAGCAGCAAAACATTTCTCGGCATGGCCCACAGGCCCCATATGGTCTAGCTTTCCCTCAATGGACCAGCCTTGTCTCACATTCTTCCTTTCAATTAGTTAAAGCCTCATTTCCTTCCTATCACAGGGCCTTTGCACAGGCTTTCTGCTCTGATTCTCACACTCTCCTCTGCTCTTCGAAACCCTTCACTCTTATTTATTTTTTAGATTTTCACTCAAGAACCACTTCCAACAGGAAGAGTTTCTTGACCTCTCATATTAGGTCAGATCTTCCTGGGCTGTAATAATACCATCTATGTCCATTTCTATATCTGTCACAGTTCTGATTTTAAATCCTGTAGTGTGGTTATTTTTAAATGTACATGTTTACGTGGTCAAAAATCAAAATGAAACAGAAAAATCCATGCAAAGCTATCTAGCTTTGATTCATTTTCTCTTTTATCCAATTATTTCTTCCTTTAAAAGTCAATATTATTAGTTTCTTATTTATATTTCCAGTATTTTTTGGAAGAACAAAGTCCCCCTTTGTAGCACATTCTGCACTATTTCCAGTATTCTTTTTTTTTTTTTTTTTTTTTTTTGCAAAAACAGAGTTCCCCTTTGTAACACACTCTACACTACGACTTTCCTCTTTAACAATATACTCTGGAGATCGTTCTATATAGAGACATAGGAACCTCCTGTCTTGCTTTTACAGCTGCATGGTATTCTACCGTGTAAGTGTTCTATTGCTTATTAACCAGTTCCTCTTGTTGGCTCTTAGGTTGTTTTCAATCTTTGACTGCTTCAAAGAACATTATAATAACCACAGACGTGCGCTTTTATGCATGTCTAGGTCCCATGTAAATAGGTGGTAGCAGGATTGCTTTGTTGAGTCAAAGGGTACCTTGCCTTACTTGCCTTAATAATGTAAGTGCATATCACCATATTACCCTTGCTGTGGGCTATCCCATTTTGCAGTTTCATCAGCATGATGATATCTATTTCTCCACACCCTTGCCAGTAATGTTGTCTGCTTTTTGGCTGAGAGGTGAGAAACGGTCACCAGTCATTTTTAGTGTGCATCTTTCTGATTTTGAGTTAGGTTGAGTATCTTCTCTGTAGGTGTTGCTGTTCATGTTCCTTGTCCATTTTCTAAGAGGTGCTTTATCTTTTTCTTTCTTTTATCTATGCTCTTTTTATTAGGAAAATCAGCCATGTATGTGTGATATGTTGCATGCATCTTGCTCAGTTTGTTGTTTTATGACTTTCCATGTGGTGTTAAGGGACAGTGAAAATTGATCTCCCCAAATGACACAATAATATTAGGGAGGACAGGTCCCACACCTCTTCTGTTACCATTAAATTGCTAAGGCCTATTTTTTCACCTATCAGAAATAGGAGATTTGTTAAGGTGGGTCAGGAAGAGCCTCTTCACTTCTGAAAGTCTATGATTCTGTGTTTTATTTTTATGCTTGATCTTTCAGGGTTTCCCTGCCTTCCCCCCTCCCCTCTGTACCTCTGAGCTTGGGTGTGGAGCTGGCAGTGTGCACCATTATGGTGAGCATGGTATTACCTGAGGGCTCCTTCCTCTGAGGAGCCTGCTTCATTTTTATTAGAAATTTTACCATCCATGGTACATTTTCTCTGCTCCATCTCCTCAACCTTTGTTCTGGTCTTTGTTGCTGCTTGTCTGGATTTAGGTCCATCTTCAACTCTTCTGTTCTGATCCTGTCTCTTTAACCTCCAGTCCTTAAGCTGCCTCTGGATGACATTTCCTATAGCCTAGCCCTCTCGGGGCATTTTCCCATCTACCTTCCTTGTGTGGCTATTTCTTTTATTATGAAAGATCAGGGCCTTCCACAGGAAGATCTCAAGCTACACCTTCTCTAATGAGTCCTACTGCCCTCCCTGGGGAGTACACTATCTCTGACTCCATCCTGCAGCCTTGTTGCTTTTCTTAGCCTGGTCCCTCTACCTGAGCCACCCTTCCAGGAGCAGTTCTTCCCATAAACCAATTGTCCTTTTTCCACCATCCTTCTCCCAAACTGGGATGCTTCCCCAGAACCTACACAATAGTTTGAATAGAGGATCATATGGTGTATTTTACTTGGAAGGTGTGTATATGACTTTCTATCTACCACAGCAGAATCTCTTTGAGGACAGAAATGTATTCTTGCAATCGTCATAGAATTTTGCAAGAAATCTCTATAGTCTGGAATTGAAGTAACACTCCCTGCTGGAAAATTTAATTATAATTTGTACAAGGTTTCTGGGATGGATAGCAAGTTGTCTTAAGTAAGTAAGAGTTAATTAGTATAGAAGATTTTTTTAACATTACAGTTCATGCGCACATCAGTGTACACCACTTGTGTGCACATGTGTGTGTGTGTGTGTGTGTGTGTGTGTGTGTGTGTGACAGGAGAATAGTGTTGAGAGGGAGGAAAAGTACATACTGATTAGAGATAAGGACCACCTGGGGGGGGAAGCATTTTTGAATCTGTGCTTTTGGCAAAAAGCAACACTGCTCATTCCTGTTATAGGCTGCCTCATTCTCCTGCCTAAATACATCTTTCTGATTCTGGGTAAAATCTCTCCATGTATACTTTTCTGGTTAACCTGTAGCCTTTGTCTACCTAATTGCCCTAGTACGTTAACAGCACTCTGTATGGGTGTGCTAGGCTGTTATTGAAGCAGCCTAACATATCTTACAGTTGTCTCTTGTCTATTTTAGCTTCTTTGTGAATTCTCCTCCTGAGATGATATTTCCTAATTTAATCTTATATTCTTTGCAGATCATAGCTCATAAATATTTAATAGTAAAAGGATTCTTCAGGATATTTGATCTGAGGCAGATTTTGGTGATCTTCTCCCACAATACTCCCAATCAGCTATACTCTTCACTGCCTGAAATGAAGACTACATTTTCCCAGCCTTCCTTTCAGCTGGGTGTGGCCATTTGACTATGTTCTGTTCGATCAGATATAAGCAGAAGCATCACATATAGCTTCCAGAAATGGTCTTAAAGCAAGAAGGTGCCACTTTGGGGGCATCTTCTTCTTCTTGAGAGGGATGTCTGTATAATGGATGAAGATTGAGCACCTAATCTTCGATCATGAGATAGAAGTCCTGTGCTAAAAATGTCAGTATAACAATGTAAAAAGAGCCCAAGTTAATGATGATTTTTCATGCCTTTCCAGAACACCCTCGTCCAATGTTCTGTTACGTGCAACAGAAATAAGACTTTGGTTTTTTCAGGCCTTTCTTAGTTAGGGTTTTATTATTTAAAATTAGCCTAATCCTAATTAAATACAGTCATATACAAGAGCAAGTTTTAGAGAATTACACAGAAACCTCAAACAAGGCCCAGATTCATGCTTTGTCTGAACAAATAATAATAATTAAAAGAGAGGGAGAAAAATCAGAGCTGCATGCTAAAAGGCATGTTCCCTTCTCCCTGGGTGAGAAGGGAATGTCAACAGCTATGTGCTGCTGGTGGCTTCACAGTCATCATTGAAAAACCCCCTGAAGCCACTGTCACAATGCAGCTGAACGGTATTAGATAGGCAGGAAGTACCCTCTGCCAGAGCATGAGCAAGAGGAAGACCAGGAAGGTGCTAAGGAAGCTGGAATGTAAGGAATACTGGCTGTATGGGTCAGCTTTGCCCTTCACTGCTGGATAAGATACATGACGTCCACAATTTAAAAGAGGAGAGAATCATTTGGCTGGCTAGCTCCACATCTGAAACATCACGGTGAAAGGGCATGGCAGAGCAAAGAGGCTTACTTAGTGTATGGAGCTGGGAAGCAGGCCACAGGGGAAGAGAGCCATTGAGAGACACAGCCTCCTAAGGCACGACCCTAGTGACGCACCTCCAACTGGACCTCCTAACAGCACATCCATTCATGAATATCAATGCACTGATCCACGGAGGAATCCAGAGCCCCTGTAAGCCAGTCACCTCTGCGGGAGTCTCTTAATTTAGTCAAGCTGACCATTAAGCTTAACTGTCACAATGACATTTTAGGCTGTGGCTAGCTGGGTCTAAAACATGTGGCACATCAGATTTGGTGGCCTGGAATTTTCATTTCTCAACCATGGAATTAATTTTTGTTTATGATAATAAGCGTATTAAAGTCGCTTTGTAGTAATAATATCTCTTTATTTAAGCTATTTGCAGTCCGCTATTATTCCACAAGGCGAACTCCTGGAGGAGGTCCTTCCCAGGAATGTGGTAACCTAAGCATTACAAACTGGGAGAGGAACCGAGGGCCCAATAGGAAAGAGATTTGCCCTAAACTGTCCAGCTAGTTCACTGCTAACAGAGCAGGGATTGGAACTCTGTCCCTTTGAGGCTGTGGGGCCGGGTCTAGCTCCCCAGCACTTTGTTTTATTTGCCCATGGAAGCGACTCCCAATCAGGAAAATTGGCTGTGCCAAGAAAAACGGGGCTAAAGGGGAACGGAATATTCATTCGTACCATAAGCTCCTGAGTAACCAAATGCCAAACTTTCATCTGCCATTCATAAGGGAGAAATGTAGCTCTCAACATTTCTACAACAAGCTACGCGTGGTGGCACAAACCTGTAATCCAACACTCTGGGAGTCTGAGGCAGGAGAATTGCAAATTGGAGGCCAGCCTGAGCAATTTCGCAACTTAGTGATATGCTGTCTCAAAATAAACAATAAAAGGGCAGAAGATGTATTCATTGTGTTCAATCCCCAGTACTGTCCCGGCTCCCAACAAAGGTCTGCAACAAAGATCTTTGAAGCTGCATATTTCTGGTTTTGCCCGAGATAACTGTAGCGTTTGTGGCGCAGAAGGGCGATACCTATGCAAGCCAACACTCACGCCTGTCCTTTGGGGTTTAAAACTTTCAGACACCAAGAATGGACAGGTGGACCAATCACAGTGACAGTTATGAAGTTTTGCTTTGGATCATGATTCTGTATAACTAACATTTTCCTTGGTGCTAGATGACAATTTTCCAAACAACAATATTGCAACTTTAAAAAAAAAAAAAAAACTGCCATGTGCCATTTCTTTCCATTAAATCTTTCAGTGTGTTCCACACTCGTTACAAATTTCTCATACCTGTCTTTGTAAAAAGGCACAAAATGCAAGTTGAAGTGTAATTAGGAGTGCTTAGAGGAGGGAGAGGTGACTGCCCAGGCTCTCTTTATGACCTGCTTTGTGAAAAATCACCTATTTTGAAACCTCAAGTTTTTAATACTCAAAGAAATCTTAGTTCAGTATATATATAATCCAGTGCCCTCATTTACAAATGAAAAAAAATGGCAATCTCAAGAGGGAAAAGTTGTGCCCAGGGTCACAAAGCTATTGGAGGTTTAAGAAGTATCTCTTCAGCTCCTTTTATGTCTTTGCAGAGCAGGTTAAAAGAAATGTTTTTCCTCCCTTTCTGCTTTCTCAGTCTCATTTCCAGATGAGTTTCTGTGTTTGGAGTCACAAATATGGTCCAGCCAAGTTCTACTATATACAATTTATCCAATATCTTGTTGTTGTTGTTTTTTTACTTTGAAGGAACAAAATGTATCATAACCATCCACTCTTTCTCACTTTTGTTGTCAACTTTTTATGCAAAGGTTGAACTGGCTGTTCTTTGCACGGAGGTGTGTGAGGACATGTCATGTGTTAACAGCTAATTAGTAGCATTTCAGAGAAGAAGTAGGTCTTGCTGATGCAACCCAGCTTCTGTGTCGGTGCTGGAAGCAGCTGCTGCTCCCAGGTGTCAGGAAGCCCAACACAGCAGGGGGCATTGGCCCAGAACTGGGAGAAGGCTTTTGAGAGGAGGCTACATCTTTCTTTAGAGCCTGCTGAGTGGCTGCGTTGGTCTGAGCGCAGTGTGCATGGCTGAGGGCCCCTCGTAGCCCCATTCCAGCTCCAACCACCCAAACAGATGCCCACAAGGGACCACCTGCTGGCACCTAAAGGAGCAACAAAACTTGCAAAAAGAGCCGTAGTGCTGAGAAAAAAAGAGACGGGCTTGCCGCTGCCATGCAACCTCTGACTCAGCCCCCGCACTTAGCTTACCTATCTGCATTGTCAAAATAGTAACTGGCCAAACTTTCATTCCTAGAAAGACATTACTAGGAAAAGGTAACATGGTTAGTGAAAGAGCATGTTTTGGGGCAAGGAGAAAATGAATCATAATTAAAACCCGCACGGTCTATGCGCAATTCATCCGATCTGCTCCTGACCCTGTAACTACTATATAAAATATATAAGCTGTATTTGATGCCGTCCAGGAAATTTAATATTTTACCTTCACTGACATTGATTAGGATGTGGTACTTTTCACTGTGCATTTAGGACATTTAGAATGAGAGGTGAGTTTGCTTTCCTGGCTTCAAGTCAGAAAAAAATAACTACTGAATTCATGAGGCCAGCTCAGTGTTTAGTGCCGGCTTAGTATGCATGGGCCTGCGCTTAGAGATAAAGAGGGTTAGAGCTTGAGTCTGTATGATTCTCAGGGTACATTTTAGGCATCATGTAATTCACACAAATGCCCCTACTGAGCACCTTCTCTGGACCAGGCAAAGTAGGCTGCTTTTATGTTGCTATTTTGAGATTTCCACTTGGTAATTGCTACCTTGACTTCACTTTTTTTCCTTCACAGGGAATATAAAAATATCTAAATTCTTGTCATTGGTGTTTAATGAAAACTAATGGAAACTGATTGTCATGCAGAACACATAGGATATAACTGGTTCCGCAATAACTCAGTGCTCCTGAAAAAGAAAACCCACAGGGACTTCTAGCTAAATATAGGAGATTTTTAAAAAATGATTATACCTCCAACTCCTCTCCAAGTCCGGCTAAAATGACAGTAAGAGGATGAAAAAGCGCATGTCATTAAGGACTGTAAGGATGAAAGAGGAAATAGCAGTGTTTTGGAAGCTAAATAGCAGATGGGTGGGGAATAACTAGCTTACCAGACAGGAGTGGGTTGCACGGGAAGAGGCCGGAAGAAGTAAAGCCAAGAACCCGACCGAATGGAGCCACAGAGGCAGCGGCCATCTCTGCAGGGCTGTGGACAGGACTGCAATCGGGAGCAGTGCATGAATACTTTAGGAGTAGTTTCACTCTTCTGTTCCCTGCGGTATATGGTCCTTCCAGCCGTTGTCCTTTCCCCACTTGGCTCGAGCGTGGAGCTTTATTCTCAAAAGAGATGGGCTGAGGTCTGGTTTGGGGAGCATGAGGTACAGCTGAGATGAGGTACAGCTGAGGGCCCTGGGCCTGTCTGGGAACCAGGGAGAGTAAGGAGCACTGCGAAGCAGAGGGAGGCACTGCCAATGCCAGGTGCCTCTTGCTCCCAGGATGTGGCCGCAGGCTGGCACATGCACTGGTGGGAGAGGAAGCTTCCTTCCTGGGCATACCGATGAGCCCAAGAGGAAGTGGGAGGCAGAATACCCCATGTCCCAGTCCCAGAAAAGTGAGTATATGACTCACGTCATATACTCAAAGGGAGTTAAGGTGGCAAATGGAATGAAGGTTGTTCATTGTTACTCTGCTGTCTCTTGCAAAGGGAGGTGGTCAGGTGGGCTGGATGCACTCACCAGGGCCCTTAGGAAAAGCAGAGAGAGGTACAAGAGGTCAGAGTCATGGAATGTGAGACTGACTTGGCCCTTGTTGCTGGCTTTGAGGATGGAGGGTGCTAGGTGGCAAAAAACACAAGTGGCTTCTAGAAGCTAGGATAAGGAAGGAAATGGGATACCTATAAAAAGGAACATAGCCCAGCCAATTTGCTCATTTTAACCTGGTGAGACTGTATCAGACTTGACCTCTAAACTGTAGGATGATAAGTTTGCGTTGTTTTACGCCATCAGGTTTGTAGAAATTTATTACCGCTGCATTGGAAAACCAATAGACATATTGGGAAGGACCCCAAATGTCTGATTACTTTGCAGTTTACTCAGATTTATCTCAGTTGCAAGTCTATTCACATCCTCTGGAATACCTCTAACTTTTTAGAACTTGCTTTAAAAATGGACAGCCAAGAAGTGATAGATATTTGATGGAAATATCTACCATAAAAGGCAAAATCCTATCTGGGGATAGTGGTACATACCTACATACCAGCAATTTTGGAGGCTAAGGCAGGAAACTGCAGAGATGAGTCAACCTGTTCATCTTAGAAATTTTGGGAGATCCTGTCTGCAAACTTTGAAAGGGCTGGGGATGTACCTCAGTAAGATAGGCCCCTGGGTTTTATCCCCAGAACTACAAGAACAAAAGTCCAAAATTACTAAACATAACAGATAAAAGAAACCATGCAAAGAGCAGAAAAAACAACACTTCAGAGAGATAAAATATATTGTATTCATGAAATAAGAACAGTGTTTTTAGAAAGAAAGATACAGAAGACTTAAAGTGCTCTTAGAATTCAAAAACATTTTAAATACATAAATATTAAGAGTCAGAGAAATGAAGTCTATAAGCTCCAAAATGTAAGACAATTTTAAGAAGATGACAGTATCCACAAAGGATATTCAAATGAAGACTCAGAATAAAATAGAAAAGTTACCAGATTGAGTTAATGTACCCTACAACATGAATAAAAGACTCCTAAGGAGAGACATCAGTGTCATAGTAATAAAGAAATGCTCCTAAAAGTGTCTAGACAAGAACATATTATTATGTACAAAGGATCAGGCTTCAGAATGGCTTCAGAGACCTCACAAGTAATATTAGAAGGTAGAAGTGCAATGCCTTAACAATTCTGAAGAAAATAACTTATGCCTTAGACTCCTTTACAGGCTGCCAACATTCTCAAAAAGGAGTCTCAGATTGCTGTCTGTGTACCTGTTCTCTGAATTTACTAGGAGATACCATTCTTCAAAAGGAAGAAGACAGGGGCCTGGGGATTTAGCTCAGCGGCACAGCTCCTGCCTGGCAAGCGCAAGGTCATGAGTTTGATTCCTGGTACTGGAAGGAAAAAAAAAAAAAAAAAGGAAGAAGACAGAAGATGTTAAGAGCCAGGAAACAGATCATGCTACAGAAGAAAGTAGTGAAGGGAACCTCAAAGTAATTATTATGGGACAGGCCCAATAGCAGTCAGTCCAAACTGGGGCAGAAGACTCCAGACGGGTGAATCTTGGGGTGGTAGAAAGAAACTGATTAAGTCACTGGTAGTGTTTATTCTCAGGAAAGGCATACTTCCTGCAGAGAGAGCAGAGCTGACTTAGCACCTACCAGAACTAAGCAAATAACTCAGAACAATTACTTACGCTGAAGATCAGAGTGGGAATCCTTATATGAGAAAAATTATAATTCTAGTTCATCACAAAGCCTAGTTGTAAATAAACAGGCATCACCATAACAGAAGAAATAGTGAATATTGGTTTCTACTAAAATTGGTGCTATCTAGTAGTTATGGCTAGCAGATGAGGATGAAGCATGATGCAGGTGTGTGTGTGTACAACTGGCTTCTTCACCCTCTGTCTCTGCTGGTTCTATAACTATAGCTTCACTTTACCTTGGATCAAAAGTATTTCTTAAAATTTGCATCTGTACTGAACTTGTACAAATTTTTTCCTGTCATTATTCCTTAAATAATATAAGAACAATTTACAGAACATCTATAATATATTAGGTATTATAAATAATCTACAGATGATTTAAAGTATAAAGAAAGATGTACATAGGTGTCATAATTACTTTCTTATTGCTGGGAAAAAAATACCCAATTCCCTCAAGTTAAAGAAAGAAAGGCTTATTTTAGCTCACAGTTTGTAGAGGTTTCAGTTCATAGTCACCTGGATCCAAGGCAGGGTAGCATAGCACAAGGAAATGGCAGAGGATAAATAGTCAATGGCAGGGCAGGCAGAAAAAAGCAGCAGCCGCAGTGACACTCCCTTTCCCTTTTCATTCCTTCCAAGCTACAAGCCTATTGGTTGGTGCCATCCCTACCCAGGGTAGATGTTCTGCCTTCAGTAAATCCATCCATCCACACCTAGAACCATGCTAATCCAATCAGTTACCACACATCCACAATCCCATATCACACATCCATGATCCAGTCAATTTTAAAAGCCCACTGACGAGCACGTGAGGGTTTATGGGGGCATTTTAGATATAAACTGTAACAACAGGCTGTATGCAAATACTGCATATTATATAAGACCCTTGAGCATGCATAGATTTTGGTATACAAGGTTGTCCTGGAACAGACCTCACACACATACTAAGGGACAAGTGTATATTATTTACATTATATGGTGGGTCAGAAAAATGACCACAATTTTTCATTCTGTGTTCTTGCCATAAGACTCAGTAGTAGCTCCTATCAAGAGTTGGCTGCTATTTTTCCTCCCGCCTGTGGGGTTGGCCTTGTTAAAGAATGCAGTAAGGGGTCACTCATGGATCACTTCTGAGTTTAGGTCCTTAGAAGCCGCCCATACTTGTTGTGGTTGTCTTATATTCCTCTGTCCTCTGCATGGATAAGCCTAACCCGGCCTGCAAGAGCCTGGAAGAACCATTCCACTGGGGGCCACTTACGCCAGTCCAGCACCCCACCTGCTAACTCCCACAACTGCATGCATGGGCTCAGCTCAGACCACAACGAATTAAACTGCTTAGCCAAGTTCAAATTGCTGGTCCATAGGATTATTAGTAAATAAATGGCTGCTTTAAGCCAGTAAGTTTTGGGATGTATTGTTAGATGGCAAAAACTAATTGATGCTTTATGCCTGCGTATGTGTGTGTGTGTGTTGTATGTGCATAAAAGAAGATGTTAATAAAAATCTAAGATGTGATGTTCCACAATGAATATCCATACATTGATCTGAATCTGAAAAATTATGTAACACTGTAGAAGAGTATTATTGAGACTCATGGAAATAAAAACAGTGACCATCCAGGGCCAAGAGGGACAGAGGAGTGAATGGTACTTTCATTATGGATCTTGTTTGGGTTTTCTTTTATGAGGTACACATTTCATTGTGATAAAATAGCAAATTGAGTGGAAACCAAAAAGAAAAATAAACTTCCAAGTGATTGGTGGTCAGCTGGTGCACACAGCATTGCCACTGCCAGTGATAGTCATGTGGCCAACACATGTCCTGGTGGCTAGAGGAATTTCCAACTGAGACATGGCCACAACTCGCCCCAAATCCCCCTCTGATTAACATTCAGTCTTCATGCTTGGATGCTTGTGGTCAGCACAGTGGGTGAATTGGAAAAAAGTACATGGAAAAATTGGATGCAGAGTCCCAGGCACTGCAGGTGTTCTTTGAATTGGAAGTCTCTACTTTAAAAGAGGCCATTGAGGACCACAAACCTCAAAAGTAATGGAGAGATGGATGCACCCAAAGTCAGGACATGGAAAAAGTCAGTCATTAAAAATTATTCTGTGGCAACATTGTTGAGTTGGCATAGGTAAAAGAAAAATGGAGCAAATCCTGAGATCAAACATGGTGAGCAGGCACTGTATCAGCAATACAGACAATACACAAAATGACTCTCAGAAGGATTGTTGTCTTCCCCACATTTCACACACATTTTTCTTCTGAGGTAGTCACCTTCTAGTGTGTTTATTAAATTCCCTTTCTCATGTTAGGTTTGGAGGAAGTAAGTAGCATGACATTTAAGAAAAGGTACAGAAGGGGAAAACAAGACACTAGATATTAAGTGATATGTTCTAATAGTCAGGACAGATGAGGGTATGACGCAGTAAGAAAAAAACCCCAGGTTGCCATGACTTAACATTGCACTGCATATACAAAGTGACTCTCTGAAGAGGGACTCTGACATCTAGGTGTCTTAAGGACCCAGGCTTACTCGTGCTGCCTTTATCACTTTCTCAGAAAGCTGACCCAAAGTAGCATGCATTACTTCTTCTCACACTTCATTAGCCAAGCCACTCACAGAGCCCTGTCTAAATTCAAAAGGATGAGAAAAAGCAATCCTGCCAAGTATGCAGAAGAAGAATTGCAGTGTGTGGGACCAATTATAACTCAATTAAGTGTTCTCTCTGCTCTTTATCAGATAGAACATAAATTAATTTATTTTCATCCAATGTATAATTTTTCTAGATATATTTTACTTCAGAAGAGAATTATGCTTTAAAGTGTGCAGGCAAATGATGAATCTGGCTGGAGAGGGAGGGCCTGGAAGGTTACACGAGGTCCTAAAGTTATGTAAAGTGGTGTGGCTTCTTTTTATCTCCCTGTGGTTGGATGATGCGGTGCAGTGCTTGCAGACCAGTCCTGGTCTTCCTTAAGTGGTTTCTCTAACAAGATAATGTTCTTTCACTGATCACTAACCAGCTTGTTTTTGCTTTGCAAGTGGAATCTTATTTGTGCCTAAAATTTGAAGATTGTGAGTTTAAGGGGACATTACTTTCTGCCTCTTTAGAAATAACCTCAGGTGCTCTGAAAATAAAAATGCAAATGCATGAATGGGAAAGCTTTATTTATCTTAATTCCAAGTATCAGTGGAGCTTTGAGAAGAAGTAATGAGGAAGAGCAGGACCTGGGTCCCTGGAAGCATGGTGCTTCTCCTATTCCTAAAGACAGAAACAGAAATAGCAGTTCCAAATATTTAGCTGAAGTCCTCAAACCTTTTCACCCAACAATTTCAAATACCCTGTGAATCAAATCCAAATATGGTTGCTCTGTTTTCCCTAAAATTCAGACAGCCCAAACGCTGAAGTAATCAGAACTCTGTATAACTTTGGAGTAAGAAAAAAAAAATGCATGGAAAACAAGTCAGCTGAAATCAGGCATACTTTCAAAAGAAAAGCATTTCTAGAACATGACAGGGTTAGGAGCCAATTTCTGAACTTTCCTAAAATGCAAGGAATATTCATGTGGAAATAAACTGTGTTGAGATGAACTATTTAACTAACTTATTTTGAGTTCAAAATCTTTGTTATGGAAGATAATATTCAGATAAGTTTGAATTATAAGTAGCAAGTTTTTTAACATAGGAGTTGGTGACATTTGTTGTGAGTATTTGTTTGATTACTCAGACACATGAGCAGGAGCTATAAACCCAAGCTATAAACCACCTACTTATGAGGGGTTCTGAAAGCCTCTTGAGCTCTTTATCACTAGATTGCTGTTATCACATCAGCATCAGGATCTGAGGTGGAGGTCTGAGCTGGGCTGCTCTGGGTTCTCTGTTCCTACGTTCTTTTGTCTATACCATACACATCAGATGTTTCTGGCCTTGGGCCCCTTCCACTGCAAATGATAATGTATGTCTAGATTGCTAGGTTGTATATACTGTATTATATACATATAGATTTATAGATTATCTACTTTTCTACATTAAGCATTTGGTACTTTATTAATTGATTTCCATAGACCAGAGATTCTGAACTTTGGCATTATTGACATTTTGGGCAGATAATTCTTTGTTATTAAGAAAAGGCTGCCCTGGGTATTGTAAGCTATTTAGCAGCACCCTGGGCCTCTACCAACTAGATACAAGTAGCATCTACTCCCTCCAGTTCTGACAACCAAAGAACATCTCTGGACATTGCCAAATGTTTCCTGGAGGCCCAAATTGCCCCCATATGAAAACCACCATACTTGACCACCAGCATCCAATAGAAAAATAACACAAGACCCAAATTATACAGAAGTGAGTATAAATTTTCTAGAGGCTACATTTAAAAAGTAAAAGAATATTTTAATTTAACCCAAAAATTCAAAATATTATCACTTTAATATGTCATCAATAGAAAAAATGATTAATGGATTATTTTCCTACAAGCGAATGCATACTAAATCTTCCAAATCTTGTGTATTTTATACTCACAATCCATCTAAGCTTGGATGAGTCTTATGCCCAGGGCTCAGTAGCCACATGTGGCTGGGGCTGTCATGGTGGGTTGTATAGGTCTAGATGGCTGTATGTTTGTGTCCCCTGAAATCCATATGTTGAAGCCCTAATTTCCAGTGGATGGTACTAAGAGATAGGACCTTTGGGAGTTAATTAATTATGTTTTAATGAGAATAGGGCTCCTAAAATAAGATTGGTATCCTTCTAAGAAGGGAAAGTGACCAGAGCTCATTCTGTCAGCGCCAGGAGACACATTGAGGAGATAGTTATGGGAGATAGATTTGAGGAGAGGAAGAGGTGCCCTCATCAGATACCAGGCCTGCTGGTACCTTGATATTAATTGGTCCCATCTCCAGAACTGTGAGGAAATAAACTTTTTTTTTACATAGACCACTGAGTCTGGTATTTTGTTATAACACCCCAAACTGACTAAGACAATGGCCTTGCTTTTTCCCCAACATTCTGGACAAAATCTTGTCTGTTTTACTCATTCCTAGCCTGGATGTCACATGTGTTAGTCAGCTTTCCGGTATTATAACAAATACCTGAGATGATCAGCTCATAAATGGAAAAGGTTTTTTTGGGCTCCCAGTTTTAGAAGTTTCAGTCCCCTTGTTTTCGGCCTGTTGTAGCATATAGGGCTAGGAGCATATGGCAGAATAAAATTGGTCTTCTCATTGCTGAGATGTGAAAAAGAAAGAGGGAAGAGAAAGAGACCAAGGCCACACAGTTCTCTTTGAGGATGCCTCCCGCCCCAGTGACCTGAAACCTCCCAGCAGGCCTCCCTCTTTTAAAGTTTGTATAACCTCTCAATAGCATGGAACCTGGGGACCAGCCCTCTGGCCCAGATCCAAACAAAGCTCCATGGTTCTCTGTGTCCCTACGTAGAGTGCTGGACTTTGAGCTCTAGAAAGGCAATGATCATCATAGTTGTCACATTCACAATGACATAAAGTCAGCCCCATTGCAGATAGATATGTGTGTGTGTGTGGTGTGCACATGTGTGTGCACAATACATTCTGTGTCAACTCTGACCTCTAGATCACAGTGGTGATGTGAAGAACAGATATAGCAAGGAATTTCTTTTTAGTTGCTTTGTGCCAGTTCATTTGCACCTAAAGAACTGCACAGTGAGAACTCAAAATATAGCTACCCATCTACCATATTCTTTATCAACACAATTATATTTAGGATATGTTTACTGATAAAAACATTATATGAAATTGCAAACTATCCTATTACCAATTCATCCCAATATTGGATTAATTAAAATGCTCTACCAAGCATTCTGGGAAAATAAAAAAATTGTCATTTTTTAATTTTACATTTTTTGATAAATTTACTATAACAGTAGTGAATAGAACTATGTAAGAGAGGGGATTAAATCAACACTATTGTTCTTTCTTTGGGGGGGTACCAGGAATCAAACTTATAACCTCACACTTGCCAGGCAAGCACTATGCCACTGGGCTGTATCCCCATTCCAACACTCTTTTTCTTGTAAAGAGACGTTTTTTTCCTCATGCAAAACTACCATTCAGAGAATCAAAATGGTAGCAGAATAACACTTGAATATGAGTTTGTGCACCTGAGTCTGTTTCTCTCCTGGGTCGATTTCTCTTCTCATAAGAATTGTCTCCTGTTGGTGTATATATCATTGGATTCTACTACTTGTGATTCTTCTTGTGCAGATAACTGTTTCCAGAACTTCTTGCTTTCAGAATTGCTGACAAATTGATGACAAAGACACTCCCTGGCCCAAATTACTTCTCTTATTTTTTTTATTCTAAAATAAAGTGTTTTGAAACCTTCCAATATCATCTGCTTCACAAACTTGCATGATCATCCAAATCCTTTGGCTGAAGGAGCTTTTATAAGAATAAAGAGACAGAAAACATAGGAAATGAGGGGCAACACATTTTATGGGCCCCCTTCTGTCCCTCTCAGACAGAAGCTGTCTTTCTCTCAATAAATTCTTCCTACTCTTAACCTCTATTTTCCTAGCATTCACTCCTCAATTTCAGAGAACACAAACTCAGAGTTTTGGACATCTAGCAGGTTGAGAGTTTCATTCCACTATATTATTTGAAGGTCTTCCACCAGGATAATTGGATGGAGGTAAGAGTTTGCTTTTGTTTCATAGATTCTGGACTGGGAGTTGCTTAGATCATCACAATTTTTATGATTTTATGTCATTGCCCATTGCTTATAATTGGTCATGCTTTGTCTCTTACATAATTTTACTAAGATGATGATAAATTTAACTGGAAAACATAGGAAGGTTATGAGGTTATGAGGTTATGAGGTTATACTTCTTTAAATGGAACTTTTTTAAAAATGGAACTTTTTTATTCCTGTCTTGTATATGTTGCATTTGAACTGTTTATAGAATTTACTGGTATTCTTTGCTTGACTTTATTTAGACAATGGTGAAAGAGAGTAACGTTAAAGCACACCTAGTGGACTTTAATACAAAACTTCTGTAAAATAGTATTTCTGTGAAATCTAGCTCATACTTAGAAAATATACATACCTATTAATAAACCACAGAACTCTTGCCACCAGTTAAAAGACACTAGATTGGTGGCCATTCTTAAGATTTGGAGGACAGGTTTCACTGTGACAGACTGGCTCTGATCCTCCTCTACGCTCCAGAGTAAATATCAAGCCTGTTCTTCTTCAGTTTCTTTTCTGGTCTCATCCTCTGCTGGTGAGGAGGCAATCTTAGCTCTTGATATTTTCCACTCTCACCTTTCTAGGCTGAGAATGACAACTCAGGTGCAAACTGTCTCTAAAACTCACCATGAGCATGAGTAGTGAAACATTCCTTTCACTGGCCTAATTTCTAATCTTTTCCTGCCACATACTTTCCTTTTTTGGAGGTGTGTTAGATTAGAGATTAGGAAATCTAAACTGTTCCAAACTTTTCCTCTTATTCCACAACTAAATTAAGCCCATAGAAAATGAGCATCTGCTAAGACAGGAACATCATCTTAGATGAGGGACACATACCCTATCTCTGGGTCTGATGAGACATCAGAATTTTGCCCATCCAGGAGAATACACACAAAATCCATATCCTGGCTTAGTGTTCTGGGAAAGATTCCCTCAGGAGGTTAAACTTGAGACACAGGGGAAGAACTGACTTCTGGATGAAACCAGAAGGAGCTATTTTCAAAGCACCAAACTTAAGGGAACAAAACATATTTGGCCTAAGGAAGGATCTCCAATCTTTCCTCTTCCCCTCCTAGGTCTAGTTATCATTTATGTATATGGGAGAAAATACTTTGATATTAAGTTAGGGACTTTGAAACTTGTACTATAAACTTATAAAGCACTAGGTAATGATTTTGTTCAAGCTTTTACCTACCCCATGTAGAACTTCAACAAACAGTGTTCACTCTGCCCAAGAGGTAAATGCTCTTAGAGCAGCTGCTGCTCTTAAAGCAGAAGACAGATTTCCTGAGCATCTTTTTGGTGAATCCCCATTGAAGCCAATGACCAATGGAATGTTGACCAAACAGACAGCTGAATTCCCTTCTGGAGCCTGATCACTGGTTGTTTGGACCAATAGAAATTGAGAAAAACTGAGGCTTCCTGGCCAGGGCTACTCTCTGGCAGATACTTGAATTTTCCTCAGTGGAAACTGCTTCCTGACCACAGAAAAATCTCCACTTATCTGCCATATTTTTCTCCCTTTAGTTTTAAGTGAGAAACCCAAATTTTTCCCCAACTTGTTGGGGGTTAACTTTAAAATCACCTTGTCCTTAGGCTACCCCTCTCTCCAGAAATCAGGCTGAGGCAACTTGCAACAACTGTTTGCCTTTCACGGAGGAAAACATTTATCAGGGGAATGATTTGTGCCTTACATATGCTAACTAAAAGTGAGAAAGAGATTTTAGCCAGCCTTGTCTCTCGTGTGTGCATAGGACATTACTAATAAATGTGCCTTTACTAACATTTGATTGCTAGACAATAAATATTATAAGTTTGATTGCTAGATTATAAGTTTAACCTGTGAGCTTCAAAGATATAAAATCTAAATAAAGCATAGCCTTGTCCTGCTTCTAGGAAAGGTTGCTGTGTTGGTTTGGGGTGGCTTATTTTGCAAGGGGAACAACATAATACAGGACACATACTTTATATGATTATTTATAAGTCACCCAAAGAACAGTATACAAAAGAGTGCAGGAAATCTGTCCACACACTAAGACCAAGGAATCCAGCTGAGGGCCT
>NW_004955483.1:5188758-5210497 GCF_000276665.1 Chinchilla lanigera | reverse complement strand
CACTCAGTTCAGCTGGGGGTTATAAGTTGACCACCAGTTATCAATCCACTACAGTTGCCTACAAGATTAGACAGATAACATAAGTGTCTTGGAGACTTCTTTGCCCTAGTTCAAGGGGCAAAATTCCCCAAGTGAGTTGTTGCTTCTATCTATCTCTAAAGGTGATTTCCTTTACAGCCTGAGAAGTGTTTTAACTAGTTCCAACTCACTTTTTGGTATATGCCCTCTTTCAAAGAACAGAAAGCAATAGTTTATTACAAAGTTATGCTTCCTTCTTTCACATTACTGTCACAGTTGAGACCAATTGTAACTTGTAAGTACCCTACAGGAGTAAATTTACCAGTTCCCTGGGAAGATGAAATTGTACACCAGTTCCAGGGTAGACAGGCTTTTTGAATTTTGTCTTCTGCTCTCCAGATGGCATCTACCTGCCCCAGAGTGGAATATACTTGAGGGATGCCTCAAGGGTATAGAAATCAAATAGAAATTAAACAGGTGTGGTGGGTTGACAACTGGTGGTCAACTTGTAACCCCCAACTGAATTGAACGAGCATGGTGCTTGGTTGGGAGGCCCACCTGAGGATTGTTGCCAGCAGCATAAAAGGCAGAATGGGAGAAGAAGAAGGAGGCTGCTGGGAGCTGAGAGTGGCTGTTGGGAGCTAGTACAAACTGTAAGGATCTTTTGGTTCTCTTGGAGGAACTTGTCATGCTGGCTTTCCTGATGAATTCTGTTGTTCTCATCTTCTGAGGAGCTTGGGACCTTGTTGTCACTGAGAATGGCTTTGGTTTACTTTGGGGGAGGTCTGGTCTTCACCTTGAGCATCACTTTCTGGCTCCAGAGAGGAAGATGGTGCACTACTCAGTCTCCTGAAGAAGCTTGTTGCATTGGCTTTTCTGATGGGAACTCAGCTTTCCTCATCATTGGAGAAGCATGGGACCTCATTGTTGCTGAGGATGGCTGTGGTAATTTTGTGGGGAGCTCTGTTCTTTGAGTGTCACTTCCTGGCTCCAGGACACATCTCTCAGCCTGCTAGCACAGATCCTTCATCCCACTGGCATAGACTTTCTAGCTTCCACCATTGACCTTTGGGCCTTCTCAGTACAGATCTATGAAACAAGCGTGCATGAGACATTGTTGTGGGCTCTAGACCTCCAGCTAAATTCGTGGGAGGCATTGTTACGGGCTCTAGGCCTTCAGTTAGACTCATGTAGGACATTTCCATGGGATCCAGGCCCTTGGCTGGCTTCTTTGGTATTTAGTGTGTGGACAGATTTCCTGCACTCTCTTTGTATATGATTTGTTGGGTTACTGTTATAAATAATCTTGTAAAATATGTGTCCTGTATTATATCATTTCCCTTGCAAAAACCCCAAACTACAACAAGGGGACACCCAATTTCTTTTTGCATTTCAAACATGAGGAGCTCAATGTCAAAGTCTCTTACTCCTTTGGAATGTATTATTAAGCACTGGAAGATGTTTGACGCTTACATGTTAAAGATAGCCATTTTTTATTTTTCTGCACAGATGTGTGGCTTGCTTACCATCTAGAACCAAAATGGAATGCACAGGGAAGTATTAATTATGATGCTATTTACAACTAGAATCATACTATAAAAGAGGAAAAATGATCAGAATTGCCTTATGTTCAAACTTCCTTTACAATAGAAGGTAATTCTTATTTATGCTCAAAATATAATTATAATCCATATGAGACTACCCACATTCATATGTCTCTTTCTCTGTGACTTAAGCAGATCAAGTTAGATCTAGGAAAATTTTCATATGATCCTGATAAGTACGTTGAGATCTTTAGAGGACTTACTCAGACCTATGAGCTAGACTGGAAAGATGTAATGTTACTCTTAAATCAAACATTGACTTTTAATGAGAGAATAGCAGCATTACAAGCTGTTATTACATTTGGGGATGAAGATCATATTGTTAATTTTAAAATGCCAGAAGATAGACAGCCAGGGGAACAACCAGTTCCCACAGGAGCCCAAGCAGTCCCTATTAAAGACTGCTACTGGCCTAACAACCAGATGGGAGATTGAAATAGGAGACATCTTCAGACACGTATTCTTGAAAGTCTAAGAAAGATGAGAACTAAGCCCTTCAGTTATTCTAAATTATCAGCTATTCAGCAAGAGAAGAATGAGCGCCATCCTTCTGCCTTCTTAGATCATTTATTAGAGGCACTGGTAAAACATATGTCAATAGCTCCTGATTCAATAGAAGGACAGATTAAAGACATGTTTATTACTCATTCAGCTCCAGATATTGAGAAAAAGTTATAAAAGATAGCTTTTTCTCTAGATAGCTCACTTGATACTTCAGTAAAAACTGCCTCTTTAGTATTCTATAATTGAGACTGGGAGAAAACCAAGGAGAGAAAGCAAAAAGACTAAAAAGTGGCTGCCACTATTATGGCCTTAAAAAAAGCAGACCTTAAGTCTGACTCTCAAGGCTCCAAGAAGAATTTGATAACTACCAACCTCACCTGCTACCACTGCCAAAAGTCAGGTCACCTTAAGAGGGACTGCCTTAAGAAGCTCCCTACACTGTGCCTTGACTGCAGAGGTGGCCACTGGAAGTGAGACTGCACTCTGAGGTGGAGGCTCCAGAGCTCAGACTCATCTTCCCAGCAGGTCTAGCAAGACTAAAGGGGCCTGGGGCATTCTGCCTCCTCCCTCTGGATTGTTATTTCTAACTGTCACCTCCATGGAAGAGCCCTGAGTAATCATGACTAGAAGAAAAAAAACAGCCTATTACTGGACATAAGCACATGTCTCTTTGTCCTTCCTTTCAATCCTGTCTTTCCTTCCAGCCATCATACCTCAATAAAAGAAGTCACCAAATAAAAGGTAACTCAGTTAAGCTATAACTGGGATGACTTTTTCCTCAGTCATTCCTTTTAATTATGCCTAAAACCCAGCTCTCATCCTGGGCAAAGATATTTTATCCTGTCTAAATACTATAATATATATACCAGGTTGCCAACTAATCAAAATGATGTTTAGACTGGTTGTACAAATGTAATATGTTGTTGTCTATGTACAATAACTTGAGTTTTTCCATTGGTCAAAAATAATGTGTTAATTGGTATAATCTGTTTCTCATAAGTCATCAAATTTTGGAGATAATTATACTAAAACTGGAGGAACTTAAAACAAAATATCAGACTGTATAAATAGAGGGGTCTAAGAGCCAGTGGGTTACAATCACTATGCCAGTCCCTTAAGAACAGTTTCTAGACTTACTGGCATCTTGATTTCACTCATGCCAAACAATAAAGGAGTTCAGGACTTATTAGTCTGGGTAGATACCTTCACAAACTGGGTTGAAGCCTTTCTTTGTAGAACGGAAAAGGCACAAGAGGTGATAAAAGTTTTAGTCTCAGAAATCACCCCCAGATTTGAACTTCCTAAGAGTTTACAGAGTGATAATGGGCCTTCTTTTACAGCAACACACAGGGTGTCTCTCAGGTATTGGGCATTCTCTATCACCTCCATTGTGTATGGAGGCTACAATCATCAGGAAGACAGAAAAAAATGAATGATACCCTAAAAAGACATCTTCACAAAATGGTTCAGGACACCCACTTATAGTGGCCTCACTTACTACCTTTAGCTAAAATTAAAATAAGAAATACACCTTAAATTCTAGGCCTCAGTTCATTTGAAATGCTGTACAGACACTTTTTTCTCACTAACAATTTTCTTTTCAATAGAGAAAGAGATGCCTTATTGAGGGATGTCACTTCACTGGCTAAATCCCAACAAACTCTTCAATAGCTAATAGAAGCTCAGCCTAAAGAAAAGGGAAATCCCACCTTCCACCCCAGAGACTTAATACTGATAAAGTCTCTTCCCTCATCATCCTTCCCTATGACCAACTTGGAGGAACCATACACTGTGATCCTGTCAACTCCATCAACTGTCAAGGTAGCAGACCTGGATACACCACACTGAACTCAAGTCTTGGGAAGCAGGGACTTGCAGAGTATGAGCAAACACCATTGGAATACTCCTGTAAACCTATAGAAGACTTAAGATTCATGTTCAAGAAAAATACAAAGTCTTCAGATAAGTAATCTAAAATGTTACCAGTGAAGAGTAAAGGGCTTCTGGGATGTGGGAAAAGAGAAGGGAAAGAAGGAGAAATTTTGTATGCATGTATATACAGGATAGATAACATGGTTGTTCTTCTGTCTTCTATTTCTATGCTGAAAGAAACTGTCAATGAGTCTTTGGTTGACCAGTATTGCATGTCTATATCTGTTTTCATGAGAAGCCACTTTGAAGATATCAATATGTAATACAACCACCATTGTTAATTCCCTACCACTTTGTTTGTAACTCTGTATTGTCTGTATTGTGCTTGTGATATGTTGTAAAATGTTGTATGTCTGTTAATGTTTCCCTCCTTTTATCTTTAAAATAAAAAAAAAAATGTTTACTCTTAGCCCTTTTACTAATCACTTTACCACTTAAGGGAGAATGCAATTCCTTTCTAAAGTGGGCACAAGCATATGCAGAGTTGTTACAACAAACATCTTGCTGGATATGTTCCCTGCTTCCTTTATCCAGTACATCTAGACTTCCTTGGTGGGTATTCTCACTCCAAGGAGATGATTAGAATAAATTGCCAGACTATATTGATGGGTTATGAAACAGTTCAATGTTCAATAGGTTAGCCCACCATTACAAGGTAGCTGAGTGGCCTATAAACTATGCTGTTAATATTCCTGGACATAATAGAATTTTTTCTGACAATGCCAATGAAACCACTTTAAAAGCTCTAGTAGGACCCCTATTAAATAAAAGTAAGTGTCCTACCCTGAGGGTCAACAGCCGTAGGTATCAAGATGGCTATTTTCAGATATGAGATGATTATCTATGGTTAACTCCCACTATAGGACATCTTAGGAAAAAGCCCCCCCCCATGTTGGGAACAGAAAAATCACTCCTATTCTCATTGGCCTAACTCTGCTAAATACTTGGGACGGACAGCTCCCAAATAATATATACAAACCATATCTTTACAGGCTGCAGATTGGTTTGCAACAAATTGGTTTAATTGCCCCAGAATTAGATGGGAAGCCCCCAACGGCACTCATTGGTTCTATGGAACCAATTTGTGGCCCTGGCTACCCTTTGGATGGATAGGAAGATGCAAATCAGGATTTGCATGGTTGCAAGGCAGAAGTGTCAAAAGTATTGACAAACCTGCACACTTGACCTGCTGATGCCATCAATGGTCTAGAAGTGTGTTTCACTGGTATGGTCATTTGGCTTCTATCTTGACCCCTTCCTTAGTGTTAGAGGATGCCATGCAACACACGAAAGCCTTAACTAACTATACTCAGCGGGCCTTAAATGACACCACAGATGGTCTTTCTCCTGAATGAAGAAGTAAAATTAATGAAGCAAGCCATCCTCCAAAATCAGATGGCATTAGACATTCTAACAGCAGCACATGGCGGTACTCATGCAATTGTAAAAGCTGAAGTTGTGTGTACATTCCTGTCCTTTCTGCTAATGTCTCAATAGCTGTTCAAGATATTAGATGACAGATTAATGACATGGCAGATTCTGAAATTCCTGGACCTTGTCCTTCTCCTCTTTATGGAAAGCTATTACTGGCTCCTCCTGGTGGAAAACCTTGTTGGCTATATTCATAATTATCCTGTTGATTTTATTATTTGGCCCATGCATACTTGTTTCTGTCACCTCATCTCCTCCAGACTTAAGGCTGTACATCTCCCAAGACAAGAAAACCTGGCACCTATCGAGGACAATTATTTAGACCCCCTGTGGAGTATCTCTGACTGCCAGTCCCAACTCAACCCTCTTCAGCTGGAAGTAGCTAGAATGGTCTTTGCACCTTGCTGTCTCACAGCAGTTAGGGGTACTTCTTTAGAGGGGAGTGTATTATAGGTAGCTAAGTTAGGTAGAAATATTATAGGCAGTCAGACAGGGCTGGGTCCTTGAGAGGTCAGTGCAGAAGACAACTGTGGCTGTAGGCAAATTCACTGAAGGCCGGGCTTCAAGAAAAAGAAGAACTACTCACTCACATACTTCCCCTAGGGATAAACATCAGTGATTGATATTCTAAGTAAGCACCAATCACATTGTGATGGAGGACCAAACCTCCTTAACTCACCCTTTCCAGGAAAGTCCTTGTCTGCCTGTGATTTACTTCCCAATTTGATCCCCATTTAATCAATATTACCTAAGAGACTGTACTTGCTATAATCTTATTGGTTGACAATCCTTTTGTTTCACCTTGCACCCATCCTATTCCATTGGATCAATATTACCTGAGTGAATACACTTGTAATTTTATTGATTGTTTATAATTGTCCCACCTTAAACCCGCTTCACCTGATGGTTTTGCTCTGTAAACACCCTTGAGAAGCAGGGTTGGTGGGCAACCCACTTTCAGGGCCCTCTTCTGTCCCTCTTACATAGAAGCTTTCTTCTTCTCAATAAATTCTTCCTATTCTGAAAAAAAGAGAAAACATAGGAAAAAAAACAAAACAAAAAGGTGAGGAGGCTTATAAGAAGCTGGACATTTCCAAACAAGAACTAAAAGCAATATAGAAATGTGTTAGGCAGGTGATTAATGAATATTTTTATATCTGTATTTTTTTTTGAAAAAGAAGTCTAAAGGGATTTCCAACCCAGATATTACATTTTATTAGCTGCAGTATGGGACATGATTATTGCATGTTTTTAAAGCCTCTTGAGAAGTTCTGATGATCAGCCACATTTGGGGACCAGTGCCTTAATTTCCAGTATGAGTTAAAAGAGGAATATGTGGTAGGCAGAGATATCCTAAGATCCTTTGTTTTTCCTTGTGACCCCTTTCCTGAGCTAAGTAAGCTCTTGTCCCATGCTGGTGGAAATCCTGGACATAAATGAGATTGACTTTGAGCCGAAAGTCAAAGCAGCTGCATTTGATTTGCTCTGTTATTGGCAATCTGTCTTTAGACAAGTCATCTATTCTTGCAATCAGTTTTTCTACCTGCAAAATGAATTTTGTACGCAATGACTCTTACTTTATGTCTGTTGAAAATGTGATTTGAAATGTATTTAGGCTGCAGAGGATACATTCATTAAAATTGTTATGATTATTTGCTGGTATATAAAACAAAATATCAGGCTCTCCTCTCAATATTTCTCCCCAAACATTTTCCCTGGCAGACTACTCACCAGTAAAAGATCTCTTTTATTGTCCTCATAAGAAATCACCCTAGGGCTCAGTCTGACAGAGAGAAAAACACAGTGTGACCACAGAAATAGAAATGGGCACAAACACACACGGCTTCTCTGTTTCAGGTAAACTCTCAAATTTACATAAAATTAGTCCCATAAGATTATCTCCTACTGTTTCATAGTATATTTTCAAGTGCATGTCTTTTTAATTTGAGTAATATTTCATATTTAATGCATAGAAATTTAAAACCTTTAAAGCATTCTTTTGTGACTATTTTCTAAATGACAGAGCCAATTGCAATGAGATTATAGTTAATAACTAAGTATGAAAATATGGCTAGTTAGAATTAATCTGCATATATAAACTTAATTAATGTTTATTTTATTCAAATTGAGCGATTTGCATAAAATTACAAAGGCATTCATTTATAGCAATTTTTACTTTGTTAAAGCTCCGATACTTTTATAAATATCACTATGGGTCCAAACAGTTATTTTGAGATGATCGGGATGATATAATGATAGCTCCGATGTTGTGGTAAATTTATTTTCATGGATACCCATTATTATATAAGCCATAAAGTGTACAGTGTGTCCTCAGAAGAAAGGAAAAAAACTTCCCTACCATAGCAAACCTTGACAACCAAGAGAGATAGAAAGTACGTCACCCAACACTGGAGCCCAGGGCATACGCCTCTGTTTCTTATCTCGCCCAAGGAGAGGCACACATGTGGAAACCATCTCAGACCCACACTGGCTCCATATGCCTCTTATAAAATGCCACCCTCTGAGGGTGTGAAGCAAGCTCTTTATTCTCATCCCCACCCTTTTCCCTGCAACTTCTGTGAAGTCACAGAACTTGGGGAAATAGTGACGCTTCCTGGCCTGGATTTATCTCCATCTGGGAAGCAGAATGCACTGCCTGGTGCTGCCATAACCACCTTATCTGCCACATTCTCTGGAACCCATTAGCCAAGGGGCTGATCCAGGCAAGCAAGTCACCTCACCCATTGGAAACACGAGGAGAAATAACGGGCAGTGCGTCCTGCCCAAAAATCCTCCTGGGCTGCCTCTTCTGGCCAGCCTGGTCTCCCTGAAGCCTGATGAACTCGCAGCTCCTGAGTCCTCACACAGCTCTTTGACCTTCCCTGCCATCCTTCAGGGCAGCCTGGGTCTGAAATCACGTAGAAACCTCCCTAGACTCCTCCAGCCCACACCACTAGACCTGTCCTCAGAATCTCATCTGTAACGAGTCATTTAGAGCCTAATTATGCACTCAGCTGTATTGGCCTCAGGATATCTCATGTTAGTTTTGGTTCCCCAATTAAATTACACACTTTTAAAAATATTTCAATTGACACATCATAATGGCACACATTTACGGGGTAGAGTAAGATATTTTTGTATACAGATGTATAGTGTATATTTATATACACAATGTATAGTGATCAGATCGTGATAATTGGCATATCCATCACCACAAACATTTATTATTTCTCTGCACTGAGAACACTCAAAATCCTCTGTCTTAGCTATTTTGAAATATATATGCAATTAGTTGTTATCAGCCACATTTACCTTAAAACATTAGAAGTCATTCTACTATCCAACTGCACCCCTATACTCATTAACTATCCTTTCTCCATCTCCTCTGCCATTTCCTCCCAAGCCACTGGTAACTAGTATCCTACTCTCTGCTTCTATGAGATCAACTTCTTTAGCTTCCCTATGTGAGAACCTGCAGTATTTGTCTTTCTATGCCTGACTTATTCACTTGACATAATGTCTTTCAGTTCCAAAGAATAAGTGTGTGACTAATGTCTATTTGCTAAACTCTCCATGTTTTCTCCTTTTTTCTGGTGCTAAAACTGTGGTAGGTGTTCAATAATTCATAGAATCTTAGGGCTGGAATTTTTTTAATCCAGCAACTAGGCAAATAAACACTGTTATATTAGACAGGTAACCACTATCATAGCCCTTTTCTTCTTCCCTTCTTCCTTTTTCTATCCCCCTTCTCAATTTACACTAAATTGAAATTTCTCCACCTGTAAATTGTATTAATTGAGTCTTTCAGCAAAGATTCTTGAGCATCTACTGGTTCTGGAATATAATGGTCACTGAGAAATAGCTCAGTCTCTAAGGAAAAATCAACCAATAAATGCAATACAATTTGGAAAACTTATGCTGGAGGAAGGTTTCAAACTGTCCACCTCTGCATGGTAACTACCTCTGCATGTCTCAGCTTTGTAATCTGATAAGCTCAAAGCTGATCATTACTAGGGCTTAACTGGTATTGGTTCACTCGCTAAGAGCTGCTACAGATTCTTATGAGCGACATGAATATGGTTGACTTAAAATTGTACAGGAAGTTTGCATATTAGGCCCCAGTTGTGTCCTATAGTTCTTTGCTAACAGCCTTCTCTGGAACTTCGGAGCTACTTTTCTGACTCAAAGTTTTGCATAATGATTATGTCCTTGGTCTAATAGCACATAAAGCCTATTATCTCTACTGTGTACCTAAAGGTTAGCACACTGTAACATTAATATCATAGACTATAATAAACAGATTTGTCAGAAAGTGGTGGAGTTCCAACTTTGCACATTGAAACCATGCATCTTCCTTGCCCCTACTTATCCTAGGTGTTGTAAGGCCTAAAGAGAATGCATGTAAAGGATTTGCCTGTGTGTTCTAGACAATTTTCAATACAATAAGTTTCATATTTATTGAGAGCTTACTACTACTGTAAGATACTAATTAGATATAATTAGATATTAAAAGTGATAGTTACTATTCTAGGATATTATATTGTCACTTAATTTTCACAGCTCTATGTACTATTATCACTAATTTGCCAATGAGAAGTGGAGAATAGAAAATTAGAAAAGGACACTGGATAAATGCATAGCAAAACTGAGATGGGAGCAGTCTGATGCCACAGTCAGCACTTTAGTTTTTACTGTTATTTCTTGTAAGCCCAGAAAAACAGAGCATTGTCCGTTGGCTCGTTTCCTTTCTCTTCTACCCGCCTGGCCTGATCTCAAATGTCCAGTGTCGCTTGCATTGCTTGTAGAAACCAGAGTTCCCTTCCTTGTTCACACAGCTGTCTCCTGTTTTGTCATCCGTGGAGCAAATACAGGGCAGATTGGAGCCTCCCCCGTCCTCTCTCCTTTCATCTCCAATTTCAACTAGGCAGAGAGAGAGAGAGAGAGAGAGAGAGAGAGAGGCATTCGAGTATAAAAGGTAACTGTAGGTGATTCTCAAACGACACCATCATCTAAAGTCAAAATTACTCTTCATCATTGTAAAATGCCAGGCTCTGGGTGCCACTGAAAACTAATTTCCAGAAATGTCCTGAGGCAGAGAAGCATCAGGGCCCTTTGGGAAGGAGGTCAAGGGGTGGGCCCTGGGGGATGCTGGGGGAGGCTTCTGTGGGTGGGGTGGAACAAGGTTGTCTGGTTTCCCTCTCACTCTCCTCCCTTTGACCAGGACTTTTATCTGCCTGTGTCACAGATGCCACCCTTGCCCAGCCCTGGGTGTGATAAGCGTCCCTCACCCACCCTGCAGCACCAACCGGCAAGAGATGAGAGCAGCTCCAGGCCTGGTTATGGGCCAGGAATAGATATAAACTGGTCCAGGGAATTGCACTTGCCTGAGCTAATTTTTTTCCCACAAAATTCAAATAACCCTTTTAATTTAAAACATGACACATAACAGAAATAGTATAGAAAAATCAGAATGACTGTTAATCTAGATAATACTTTTCCTAATCTATTTTTATCCCACCCAAATAATGGAATCTGTGGTCATCTGAGTTGCCCACTAATCATTTGTGGTTTTATGTTAACTTTAGATTAGATGGATAATCTTAGATTTAGATTGCCTGAAGTTCATGAATATAAAGGACTTCAGTAACTTTTCTACTTTTGGTCCAGAACGAAAATAAAATCAGTGAAAATAAAAACAAGGCAGGCAAAGTTTAAGAATCAATATATTTTACTGTTTCTAGTTGAATATGTTCACAGTCCAGTTTTTCCTCTTCTCTCCCTCCCCCTACTCTCTCTCCTTCCTCCTTCTTTTTCACTTCTTCTCCCTTGACCTTTCTCTCCTCCTCCTACCTCTTTTAGGTATGTTGGTGATAATTTTACCAACCTATAGAGAAACGATCTTTTTCTGGAGCATTTAACATGATAGCTATTAACAGTGAAAAATGAAGGGGGAGTTTTATACAGCTGACAAAGAATTCCACCGAGGGCTAGATAATATTAGGACAGACACATCCTGAAGTGATAATAGGAATTATGTTCAAGTGCCCTCCAACTCCCAAAGAGCATCTCACACAAAAACAGAAGTTGGTAATGGTCTTTTGTGTAGGGACAAAGAGTAAAGGACAGTGACTCACCACACAAAGTCACTCAACTTCCTAGCTGGCCATTGGGCAGTATTTTAGGGAACAGGATATCTCTGTGCTGAAACTTTGAGGATTTCATGCTTTAGATGTATAAAGGGTGGGGTGTCAATTTGGAGAGTGAGTGACAACTAAAGCTATTCCTCACCTTATCTGAAAAGCAAGTTTGGTTTCTGTATCTGATTATAGATGACCCAGGTTTGCCTGCTGTGATCTAGATGTGATTAGTTCCACAGAGATTTGTGTGGTGGAGGCTAGTTCACCAGGGTAGTGGTATTAGGGGACGGTATGGAATTTTTAAGAGGTGGGGCCAATGGGAGGGCCAGAGGTCACTGGGGATGGACCCTCAAAGGGGACTAAAGTGATTCTGCAGAGAGCCTGAGCCTGGCTCCACACAGCCGTGTTTGGTTCCTGGTTCAAAATGTGAACCTATGCTCTTGCCATGACATGACACCATCCACCACCCTCACTGGAGGCCATGCTAAAGGGCAGCATGATATCAAGCTTTGGAGCTCTGAAATTGTGAATTGAATCAGTCTTTTCTTATGTAGTCAGCCTCAGGTATTTCATTTTAGTCCTGAAAATCTGACTAACCTATTGCCTCCTCTAACTACAGCATATTTACTGGGATCTCAGAAGCAGTGTCCGGGCCAAAAGGGGGTAACCTCTATTGTCTCTGAAATAAACACATATTTTCTGAAACTAATCCTTACTCTGCGGCTATTTCATGCACTACATTGTGCTGGGCACGGAGGCACTTAAAACTGGGTGGCTCCTTAAGTCACCATTGTTCTGTGCAGTGCATGCTGGGTCTTGGTTTGCAAAATAAATGTGTAAAGCTTTGTCCAGTGAATGTGAGGCTTGAGGGGAATGAACAATAGGTGTCAAGGCCAAAGCCTTATGCCTAAAGGAAGTTATTTTCCTCCAGTTAAACATCATGTTCTTAAATGGAATTGAACCACCCACAAGCCTATACTTTCCTTTGTAACTAATGACAAGTAAACTTTAAAAAAAAAAAAAAAAAAGACAATTATTGGGGGAAAATAATACAAAATTAACAATCACAGGGACCAGTTTAAGGGAACTGTTCTCTCTGATTTCTTTGATTTGTGAATTCTACAGCTGCTTTCCCATTGCCCAAAAGTAATTAAGAGGTGATAATGATATGTATCTTCCCTTATCAAAGTCATTAACACATTATTGTTGTTGTGAGGTAGCTAACTATTGCTTGGTCATGATGGTGCTTGAGGCAAAGACTCTTCATTAGCCTACCAGGGATTTCTGCTGTGATGAAGAAATTGCAGCTTGGGGATGGATTAGCAGGTTACATTCTTCATGAGTCTTTAGTGTTTTATTTCCCCAAACCTTGCAAATTTCTGAGAATCCCCAGGGCCATTCTGACACTGCATTTGACTTAGAATTTTCTTCCTTTCCATGCTTTTCTGTGAATCAGGAATGAAATGTTCTCATCTATCCATTAAATTGCACTTCTGTTGTACTTGAAGGTTTAACTCAAACCCCATCTATCTGAAATCTCTTAAGCTTTGTTATATTAGAAAATAGTCTGCTTAGTTTTCTCAGATTTGTTTAAATTGTGCAACCACTGAGGGCAGAAATGTATCTAATTAGTTGCTTGTGAGCCTCCTTAACAATCAGAGTTATGAAAGCTTAATGTTTTAAAAATAAGTGTAAACTTTTGCAAATAAATGGACACGGTTTAAGAATCAAATATTACAAAAGGATTTTAATAAATGAAAGGAAGGAAAAAACACAGCAATTCTCCTGGTCTACCTCTTCACCACCATTGCCATTCCGTGGAGGTAACTACTTTTAATTAATTTTAGCTACTTTTTCTAGTATTTATTTCTAAATTTCTAAATAATATATATGTCTTACTAGCTCATTATTTAGTGACTATTAAAGTTAGTAACAATTTAAATCTTTCACCTCACAACACTGTTTCTCCCTGTTCCTCATTTTGGTTAAGTCAATATTCAGGTTTGTATTATTATAACCATGTAAATAATGTTCTCTACTGAGCTAACACTATGCTATAATTATTTTTTCCTTCTTGTACAACTTTTTGTTTTCCTTGGAGTTAATAATTGCCTTGTTTTTTCATCGGTTTGGCATCTTATATAACTATCCCTAAGTCCTACCACAACTTTCAACATTCTCCCCCAAAACTTTCCATATAGTAAAATATAACACATGCTGTAGCAGCACCTCAAGACCTCTCTCCTTAGGTCTTTTCTTTCTTTTGGCCTGGTTTCTCTGGGGGCCCTAGACCTGGCTGTCTCCAGTCTACACTCTGCCATTTATCCTAATGATCTTCTTCACTTCTCCTGCGGGAGCCTCCCCTTCCTGTTCCCATGTTTTCCTATTGTTTTTTCCCCTCAATTTGGTGGCACACCCTTCCTGAGAAAGAGTGCATGTGAGGTAAGTTCACTGGGAACTTTCCTTCCTGAAAATATCTTTATTCTACCCTTGCATTTGTTTGGCAGTTTGGCTAAGAGTTGAATTTTGGATTAAAAATAATTCTCATTCTGAATTTAAAGGCACTGAACCACTATCTTCTAGCTTTCAATGTTTCTGTGTACAAGTCTAGTGTCATATTTCTCCTCTGTTATTATGCGAGCTCTGTGTTTCCTCTGGAGTTCTGAAATTTCAAAATGATGTCCTTGGTTGGGCCTTTTCTTACCGTGTGGGACACTCACTGGTCATTTCATTCTAAACAGGGACTATGAAATTTTCTTTAACTCTTTCTTTGATAGTTCATTTCTCTCCCCTTCCCTGTGACTTCTCTTTTTTTTTTTCTTTTTTTTTTTTGTCTTTTTGAGACAGGGTCTCGCTATGCAGTTTGGCTGGCCTGGAGCTCACTTTGTAGCTGGTCTCAAACTCACAAACAATCCTCTGGCCTCAGCCTCCCCAGTGCTGGGATTACAGACCTGTGCCACCACGCCTAGCTCCTGTGATTTCTTTTACAGAACTATTATTGGTCATTTATTGACCCTTTTGAGTGCATATTTGTACATGGTAGCACTTGTTAACCAAAGTAGGGAAACCAATTGGGTCAATAAACATTTTATTATCTTTTCTCTCCTAAGACCTGCTTTGTCTTCTTGTTCTATTTTCTGGAAGATTTTATCTACTTTATCTCCCAAAATTTCTGTTAATTTTTTTTCATATCAAGGTTCCTATTTTTAATTTCTAAAAAGTCTTTCATATTCTAGGATCATTCTTTTTTATAGCACCTATTCTTGTTTTATAGGTGTAGTGCTTTTAATCTCTCTGGATATTAATCATACTTTGTTTGAAGTGTTCTTCTAGTCCCTCCAATGTCGTTTCCTTCTCTGATTGCCTTGTTTACTGTTTCCTTGTTTTGTCTCTGTCTATCTTGTTGGAGGCTGACCCGCTCTGGTGACCCTTAGCTGTGAGGAATGAGGTGCTGGTGAGCTGTTTTGTAAGGCTTCATGATGAAGGGGTAATTTCTAAGGATGATGGGAACTCACAGATTTTACTAAGGCACCCCAGGATTCTACATATCTTTTCTTAAAGCCCTTTAACTTCTCTACAGAAGGATCTTTCGGACATCATTCTGAACATTACAGACCTAGCTGTGGCCTTCAGGATGGTGGGAAGAAGAAGTAGGCTAGAAGAGTCTGATGATCAGATATTTGGTATTTCTGTCTTCTGTGATGCGGGTCCCTGGTCCTGAATCTGTCCAGTTCGATTGTTGGAGAGAATAAACCACCTGTCTCTGGGGATGGATAGTGATGTGATGGGCGATCTAAAGAGCTAACTGTGTTTTGTATTGACCTTCAGCCCACCCTTGACCTCATGCCTGCCCTTCCTGCAGGAACTGTACCTCTGGTTCCTGACCTTTCCAGCGTTCTGGAGAATGACTGCCTATTTATCACTGTGCTGCCTCGGTGGGCTCACAGCTGCCTTTTCTGTTGTGCTTGAACCGTTTTCACTTCTTTCACAGCTTTCCATCCAGCAGGTATTTGTTGATGTTCTTGCTCATTGAATACCTTCCTCTTTGCCACTCTGTTCACTCTTGCGGATTTATAGTTTTGTATTCTTGGACTGACAAGTAAGTGGGTTTCTAGGTTGGAACAGATACAACTATATGTGTGTGTATATGTTCTATGTCTCACATTTAAGTGGCTATGAATATTATAACTTTTTGATGATTACTTCTGCATTATGGATTATGTTTTTAAGGAATGTTGAACCTTCACACGGCGACAAATAAAATTGGAGTAGGAATACATATCTCATATCTTTATAGCAGTTATTTCAGTGTTAATGCTTACAAAGACTGAGTTTTCCCCTACAAATTGAACCATTAAGGGCTGGGGATGTCTCCAAGGGGTAGAGCACTTACAAAGCATGTGTGAGGTCTTGGGTTCAATGCCCAGCACCAAAACAAAATGAAACAAAACAATAAAAAGGCAAAACAAAACAAAAAACTGTTACCATGTGACAGTTGGTTATTCTAACCAGGCCCCAGTGTTTGCTGGTTAGGTTTATTTTTACCATTCTCCTAGGACGTAGTGCAAACTTTTACACATAAAATTAAAAGCAACACACACACACACACAAAAGAATTTTGTAATAGGGTTGCAGTTTTCTTTTTGCCCTTAGTAAACATTTTAATGACCATGAATGTGTATGTGATGAACTGCTGTGTGAGCCAGAGATTTTATGATGTAGCAGAAGAGTTCCTCCTCTGAAGAGCTTCAGTCTGTCTAGCAACAAAACCCTATTAAAAAAACAGCTATGGATTATGCAGTGTAATTACTTTTAGTACAGAAATATGTACCCATAGTGGAAGTATTGAAGCCTTTTAAGGTGATAAAATGCCTAGATCTCTTTCTTGATGCCTTTCATGTAGAAAACAATAGAATTCAAGGTCCTGGATCCTAGAGAGATTGGAATTGGGTTAACATAGCTATCACATCTTGGGAGTCCTTGTATTTTATAGAGGACCTCACCAAAGATGGCAGAAGTGTTAACCACACATCTTTTTCCTAGGAAACTCCCTATTTTCTGTCCTTCAGAGATGGGGCAACCCACATGTGAACTCCAGAATGCTCCTCAGTGCTAAGAAGAGCCTTGTGTAAGCTTCATAAGTGATGTTCTAATTACAGAGTCATACTGTTGTTATTATTTATAATCTTGCTTATATAATCTTTGAAGGTAGATTGGTAGTCTTATTTTGGAGAGAACCCACTATGCAAGAGAAAATAGTAGGGTGTTTTAAACTAGGTGAGCTGGGATCAAATTCCATGTATTGGATATATGAGTTTGGTCCAGTAACTTGATTTAGCTATTTTTCTCAATTGAGTGATTTGCCTCCATTTTCTATTTATTTTGGTGGGGGGATACCGGGAATCAAACTCAGGACCTTGCCCTTGCCAGCCAGGTGCTTGTGCCACTGAGCCATATCCCCAGCAGTCAATTTTCTATTCTGTTAGACTAAGATAGCAATATATAATTCACAGATTTGTCTTATTAAATAGTGAGAGTTAGTAAAAGACCAAGGGCCATTCTTCATGGGATATGGATACAAAAGAAATGATAGGTGTTCTTTCTTTCTTCCCCATGAAGTTCTCAAATTCAAAGAAAACATGCAAGCTATTCCGTGTAGCCCTACCCTCATGACAATGCTAGGCTTGATGTTGGCACTTAATGAATATTTATTTACTGAATGAATATATAAGCAAATGTTTGAAGTTCACAGGTTCTGGTACTTTCCTGCTGTATGAATCATTGTCCCTTTTTTCTTCCTGTAGACTGCACTTCCTTAACTAGTTGGTGGTTCTCATAAACCACCATTCTTTTCGAGCTCCTGGATTACTAGGTCCATGATGCTGCAAATAAAGCCAAGGAACAGTGGCACTTTGTAAAGTGCCCAAATAACACTTCAGATCCAGCCCTGCTTATGTACACTGCGGTAGGAATATAAAAAGTTCCTCTGAGGGAAAAGAGGTGTCCAAAACACCAAGTCATTTTCCTTCATAGCTTAAAGACCATTTGGCAAACATTTCCCTTGGCAGCCCCGTGGGTGATAAGAGAAGCTTTGGCTGTGAGGTCCTGCAATGAAAGCAAAAAGGACAAAGGAGACAGCGAGGTGAGAAGTGCACGTATTTTCTCATGTGTTGGTAGCTTTCATCCACAGAGCTGGAGTGTGGTATTTTCCACTTGTATTTTCCAGTTATTATTACATTGGTGACTACAGGAACTATGTTTTATTAAAACTCACTCTATCATCACCTAGCTTACGCAATTATATCAGAATAATTTTTTAAAATAATAACTTCAAATGCTGATTTCACAGCAGCAATGCATGGAGCAGCTGCCTCTGCTTCCCATGGGACCAAATTTTTCTTAGCAACCAGCCCCTTGAACCATTATAGAATGCCCTGACTGCTTTAAGTGGTGTATCAGTCATTTTTCCAATGGTGGGACAAAATACCTGGCATACACAGCTTGAAGGAGGAAGGTTTATTTTAGCTCACAGTGTCAGGTGTTCAGTACATGGTCAAAGGATTCTTCCATGGAAGAAAGGCATGGAGGAGGAAATCTGTTCAACTCATAGCATCTAGGAAGCAGAGCACAAAGAAAGAGCCAGAGAAGAATGGGCCTGGGACCAGACATAGTCTCCAAGATCATGCTTCCACGGCTCATCCAGGCATACCCAGAATGTGCTTTACTGATATCACAGGTAGCATAGGTGCTTTGCTAATACCATAGGTGCAAAACAGTCAAATTGACAATCGAGATTAACCATACAAATGCTGAGTTTAAAACTCAACTTTAAAGCCAGGCTTTTCAACATTTTTGTGCACTGGGGTACCTAAAATTCTTTTTGAAGGCTCAGGCCATGCCTTAGTTGTCTTCATTTTTTCTGACTGTGCTTGGAGCACCTTCCTGAAAGGGATTACCAGCCGTTGCCTCTGCTCTATTTCCTATGCTCTCTGCAGCACTTCCCCTTTCAAACACTTTTCGATTAAACAGTTTTATGGGGACTCCTTTGAGTTTGTGCTTTTTTGGTTGTCTGCCTCTCCACTATGGTTGCTTTATCATGTCTTTTTGTTCTACTTTTTCACCCTCAGGAGAATCTCACTTATGCCCAGAGCTCTACTGATTACTTCTGTGCTAATGACAGCCAATTCGTATACTTATTTTCACCTCCTAAGAAATTCATGATCAATACACCTACAAGGGTACTTACTTTTATTTGCACAAAACCATTTTCCTCTTTGGCAATTTATTTTACTCTACCTTACACTTACTTAGTTATTTTAGGATGTTTCTCTTGATTTTGAACTCTCTCTCCAATTATACAGATTGAGCATTCCTCATCTAAAATCCCAAATATGAAATGCTTGAAAAATCTGAAATTTTTTGACCATTGACCTGATAGTCCAAGTAGAAAATTCTATACTGGGAAACTTTGTTTCATCCATGAAATAATTTAAAATACTACAAAAAATTACCTTTAGGCTATATGTATGAGGTAGGTTTATGAAACATAAATGAAACTTGTATTTTCCATAACTTCCCCAAGATTCAGGTGTGGTTGGTAAAACTCAAGCATAGATAAAGAGATGAATCTTTAAGAACAAGACCTACACAGACTCACATTATCTTGAGCACAGACCAAGATCACAGAACACTTCGTCTCCAGTGGGTGTGGTGACTGCCTGGTTTGATTACAGAGAGAAAAGCCGAGATTGCCAGGCCCAAGGCAGGGTTGAGTGCTGAGATAATTTACTCCTGCAGCGCCTTCCCAGTAAATGCCTCTCCCTGCCTGCGACCCTCCACTAGGATGCTTCAGACTCACTAATGCTCTGTGCACCCAAGCATCCCAACCACGCAAACACTTCCAAGCCGGAGAGTCATGATCTGCCCCTTCAACACTAAGGAGTCTCCCTGGAGCCTCTGATCTGGTCTCAGTTTAGACTGGTCTTTAACATGTGAAATGTGCTGCCTTTTCTCCATCAGATGCCTGAAAAGGGGGCTGGGAAATTTACAGTGCAATTCATACCATGGCAATATTATTTTAAATGGTGGGTTACAGTGTTTAAGGAAGCTGGCTAGTTGGCCGGGATTTCTGCTGATGGCTCTGGGGATGCCGAGTTGAGGATAGCTGGCTGTGTGCCTGTGTTGGAGTTTGAAATGCTTTGGTTTCTTGAGCCACATTATCATAGATTTTGCTGCATTTTCAAACAACACACATAATAAATGGCTTCTCCGAGAATCGCTGCAAGGCTTACCTGGATCCTTTTCTTCTTGTTTTGCCCTGTGTAATCTGCTGCTTACATTTGAAAGCCTTCTGGAGACTGGTTTTCATCTTGCTCGCTACAGAGGAAGCACTTTTCATGAAGAACTGGGTTGTTGAAGTGACTGTAATTTTTCTTCCAAAAATCTTGGCACACAGCGTTCATGTGTTACATTTGCCTGGGTTACCTGGGCTCACTCTGTTTACGATGGTGGGTTTTGGTTGAATTCTCAACCCTATCTACAAACACTGATATGCCTCAAATCTTTTTATTTAGTTGGCATTTATACCTGCAACATTGCTAGTTAGATCCTATGATGTTTTACCCAGAGAAATTAGAAACAGCAAAACTTTCCCTGTGACTTTGGAATAGAATTGCATTAATGAGAGAGAGGGTCATGGTTGTCTGGCAATATTTTGAAAGCAGGCCTCCCTAACAGCAACAGTTCCAGATGGTTTGGGAGAATAGCTGATAGACTTACAGACCCTTTGGGATCAGTTAGCATAGAGTGCAGCCCTCTATGGCTTTCAGGCTCTTGTTGTCTGTAACCAGACAGAATGAAAAGATTAAGGAGACATTTGAAAACATGAATCTGGTCACTCTTTTAATCAGGTGGATTGATTTTTCCATTCCCAATGAAAAGCTGAAATTTCAAATTATTTAGAGGTAAAAATAAGTGTCTTGTCATACAACTTGGGGAAAAGAATGTGAGTGAAAAGAACTGTATTTGTTTTCCTCTCCAAGAGCCTGGTGGAAAGGAGCAAAAGCAAGAATGAGCTAGGATTCAGTTGCTGTAGATGAGATGTCATCCAGGTTCTTCTGCCCAAGGGTGAAGATTAGCTCCTCTCCACGCCCCCCCCTCGCCCCCCCCTCCTCTCTGTCTCCCTGTGCCTGGAGGTCTGGACATATTCTCTTCACTACTCAGCAACATTTCTCTTTTATCCTGTAGATACTGGTCAGGTTCCAACCAGGTTCAAACAAAAATATTCTGAGCAAGGATGCATCCACAACACAGGGATGCTTCCCTTATCCAGGCAAACACATTCCAGAGATGCACATTATCAGACCATTTGAAAGCAGAACCAGAAATCTACAGGGCAGAATGGAGGGCTCTGTGATGCTAGAGCAGGCACTTTTAGTGCTGAAACAGAAAGAGTCTTTCAATATTAATGTAGGTTTCAGCAGATTTTTGTGAGAAAATAGATGTATCTAAGAGTAATGGCTCTAAAGGGAAGACAATCAACCATCAGAGAGCAGAGGAAATTTCAGGGGCAGGATTGGCAGCTAAGATGATTCTTCTGGGGGAGAAGACCATTGGGGCTCAGAAAGAACTGAAGCAATTTCTTCTACTCCTAGCTCTGATTTGCAGTGACTTAGCCATGCTGGTGAACCTCCCCTAAATCAGCGAGTGCCTGGGTCCCCTGTGAGCATACACCTAATATTACCTATCCTCTTTTCCAGGTCAGTTTTTAAGACTAGAGCAGACTTACCTTCAGACAAAGCAATAGGACTGAGTGAAATTTCAGGACCCCAGCTGCCTCTACCCAAAGTCTCTGTCTTGGTTACTTTTTTCTCGCTGCTGGGACAAAATATCTGACGACCAAAATTAAGGAAGGAAAGGTTTATTTCGCTTACAGTTTGTGGAGGTTTCAATCCGTACTAGGCATGATTATAAGGCAGAGTGGCACGTGGCAGAGGGCTGCATCTCAGGGCGACAGCCACAGCTAAGCTGCAAGCACACACACCAGGGCGGAATGGGGGAGGAATGCCCCAAGCACTCCTTCCTCTTCCTTACATATGCAAACTATCCACCCCA
>NW_004955483.1:5133684-5187103 GCF_000276665.1 Chinchilla lanigera | reverse complement strand
ATTTCGCTTACAGTTTGTGGAGGTTTCAATCCGTACTAGGCATGATTATAAGGCAGAGTGGCACGTGGCAGAGGGCTGCATCTCAGGGCGACAGCCACAGCTAAGCTGCAAGCACACACACCAGGGCGGAATGGGGGAGGAATGCCCCAAGCACTCCTTCCTCTTCCTTACATATGCAAACTATCCACCCCACGGTGGGTGTAGCTCTCACACCCACAATCATTCAACTCTAAAAGCCTGCCCCAGGGCCGCAGGAGGCTTTGGGGGGACACACAGACAAAAACCATAACAGTCTCTATGTGGCTTTTAAAATCTGGAGGACCTTTACCAGAGTGGAGGATAGAATGGTGAACTCTTTTATTCCACAAAACCCTTGTGAGGTAGTCACTAAGTGCAGGTCAGTTCCGTTAAAGTGCATCAACCAATAAATAGAAAAGCAGCTGAGAGTGGCCCCTTCTCCACTAGCTCTTGGTCACTTGCTATAGCTCTGAGGAAAGGACAGATGGGATGGAGAAGAAAGTGGTTAACAGAGGCTAAAGAGTGTGTGCTCTGGTGGAGGGAAGGTGGGAGGGAATGACCACCCACTGGAGGAAAAAGAAAAACAGATATGCCAGAGCAGAAGGTGGCTTTATGCGACATCTATCTGCCATTCATGTGGTTGGGACACTAGAAGCCAAGAACTAAAACATTTCTGCCACTCATCGGGATATATCAACGAACCATTATTTAGAGGAGATTTTTCTGCAGGCAAACCTACTGACAAGAGGTTTCACTGTAATGGGCCCCAGAGCCTCTTCAAATGAACTGGAGAAAGATTCCTAGCCTCTAGCTACTGAAGTGAGAGTGAACAGATCAAATACAGGGACTGAAAACCAACTCTCCAAATAGTAGACTTGGGTTGAACATAGTGATGAATTTCTGAAGATGAGCAACTTTCAAGGGCCATGTTCTATGTTCATGTTTGATAGGCTTTCATTTATGTCCCTGAGCAACGTGTAACTGGACATAGCTACATTACAGCTCTATCCTTTCTACATGCCCAGGTACTTGCCTACAAGCCTAAAGTAGGGTTTCTCAACTGTAGCACTATGAACATGTGTGGCTGGATCATCCTGTGGGAGCTGTTCTGTGCACTATAAGCTGTTTAGCAGCACCTCTGGCCTCTACACACTCAACATCTGTAGCATCTCCCCTGCAAACACCATTGTGCCAACCAAAAAAAACCTCCAGATATTGCCAACCACCTCTGGGAGGATAGGGAAAAATCACCCACTGTTGAAAATCACTGTCTTAAAGAAACCTATAATTTGTATTAAATTAGTAAGCCAATTACAAATCAGGTTGAATCTGCTTATTTATTAAACTTTCATATAAACAAATAGTAAGACCACATTAGACGTGTGCTCGTGGGTTTGAGCCATACTGGAACCATTCTGTCATAATTGGTTGGGGTTTTTTTGTTTTTTGTTTTTCTGGTACCGGGGATTGAACTCATGACCTTGCGCTTGCAGGGCAAGCACTGTGCCACTAAGCTAAATCCCCAGCCCTCTGTCATAAATGTTACTTACCTGCCCTCTGTCATAATTGTTACCTACTCTGTTTGTACCCATGTTGCAAGGCAGTTCTTAAGAAAATCACCAGCACACAAAGTTTTATGTTACCACCTTTATTTCAACTTTCTCTTTTTGCAGTACCTTCTTGGCCACCTCGTTGAGATAAATATGATACTCCTTTGAAGACTGTTTTCCAGAAGTCAATGTTTAGTGTAAAGAAATGATTCACTAGGGCTGGAGTTAGAAGCTGCGGAGCTCAGTTCATCTGGGAGAGATTTTGCACGGAGACCTCCCCTCGCTCCTCAGGTCATTCCGCATGGTCTCCACCCACCCGCCTTGCATTTGCATGGTTGGCTCTGGGAGAGCACATCAAGTTGTCAGTACCATTAACCACTGCAATAATGGGTGTGAGTTTTGCTGAGAGAGAGCTGGCTCTGAAAGAGAAAGACCTTGTCTCAAAGGCTAGGGAAGCGTTTCTCCTCAGGCAAGGAATAAAAGCAATCAGTGCTTCTTATAGAGATTTCTGCCCAAGTCATTTTGGTTCAGGTTAAGTGTGTCCCTAAATTGAACAAAGCGGTACCATCGTACAAACTCTGAAATGCAGAGTTGAATTTTAATGAAATTACCAGTAAATGTGGGTGTTCTGGGTCAACAATGAGGAGCCTAGGGTGATGAGAACCAAGGAAAAACTAACAAGACTGGCAAACCAGCAACAAACATTTGAGTAGCCATAAAAACTCTTTGCTTGAACTGTATGAAAACAGGCAGTAAAATTTCTTTCCTGCCTTAGCACGGTGTTGCAAATGTGTGCTTTTTCACAGGTACCTGTTGGAGGGTACTCTTCTAAAAGTCTTCTAATGCTTAGGGCAGCCAGAAGGGAGGGAGCATTTGGGGCCATTGACATATAGATGTACCTGAGCATCAAACCCTTTATAAAAACTAAACTTCCCAATAACAGAAGTTGGTCTCTTCGTTATCATTCTACTGGCTGGAAGGAATAAAAATGAAACTGTCTTGTTGATTAAAAGTTCTTATGCTACGTATTTTGAAAAGTTTCTTCAGATGTCTTACTAAAAATACAAGTGCTTATTCAAAATAATAAAATGAAATGAAACAAGATGGAACAAACTCACAGCAATCAAAGCTTCCAGCTTTCATGAGCTGGGATGCTGTGCTTGTTAAATCCTCAATTCTGGAATCTGTGGAGCAGAAGAACCTGTGTAATAAGCATCCTATGATCAATGACTGTCCCACTTTTCTCTTCTAAATCAGCTCCTATCTATCTTTGGAGAAATGCCATCTTTCCTGGCTGTACACATGCCCAGATTCTTTTTTTTTTTTTTTTTTTTGGAAACATTTTGAGAGGTCTGCTAAAAACTGAATCTGGCATATAAATACTGAGTTTCCAAGATCTGTTATGACTTCTTCCCTCCCCGCATAAATGATCTGCTTAGCATAAGACTTGGGGCTGTCTGGTTTTTAGTTGATTTCCAAATGTAGGATGACTCACTCCTGGGTGATCTCACTCAGCTTCATGGCCTAATCACCACCTGTTGCTGATGTCTTTCAAATCTCCCTTCCCAGGCTAGACTTCTCCCTGAACTTTACTTCTTAGTCAGTCCCACCACTTGGATGTCCCACGGACATCTCAAACCTGACACTTTCAGAGCCTTTGCTGATGTCCCACAACAGAGGTTCTGTTCTTCCTGCAGTCTTCCCCCACCTCAGCAAATGACAGCTCTACTCTTCTGTTGGATCAGGCATCCCAGTCTCATCATCTCTCATGACCCACATCCGGTCCATCAGCAGCACTGTTTTTTCTCCCTTCACAGAGCATCTATGCAGAATCTAGCCATTTCTTACTGCTTGCATCTGTACCAGGCCCAAGCCACCTTCATCTCTCGTGTAGTTAATGCAACAGCCTCCTAACTCATCCTCTCCAGTCTTTATTTGTGCTCACAAAGTTCATTTTTGCAGCTCAGGAGCAAAAAGTCCTTTGAAAATTGCTGTTCAGCTCAAAGCTGTCAAGTCTTCCTTTCTCAGAGTCAAGTTAGTGTCCAGCGGACAACAAGGTCACGGCGATACCTCAGCACATTTCCTGTCCCTCTTTCTCTGGCTCCCAGCTCTCTAGGCCAGCGGTCCTCCCTGTCATTCCATTGCACCTGCCGTCACCCCTTCTCTACCAAGACTACTGTTTCGCCAGACAGCAACCTGGCTCCCTCCCTTACTGGCTGGGTTTCTGCTCCAGTGTCATTGTACCAGTGTAGGAACCCTTGACCTCACTGTCAACCCGCGTTTGTCCCCTCCTTCCCCGTGTAACTCTCTACCTGTCTTCCCTCTGCTCTTTTCTCCATGGCATTTCTCACTTACACTGCTGTAGTCACTTGTTTATCTTATCTTTCAGCGAGAGGAGCTAAGATATGTTTGGTCCCCTGCTGTGTCCCCATAGGCTGTAACAATGACCGCTGCATACTCAGCACTTAGTACATGGTTTGATGATGTGTGGTGCCTTTGAATTCCATTTATATGTTGCTTTTTGTAGGAAACCTCCCATGATCCTCCAAGCCTGATTAAAGGACCCTGTCGCAGTGGTCTGGGCTTCCCCTCTTACAATACTTCTCACACTATACCACAATTTCATGGTTAACTTACAAAAACTCTGTAGGGACCGGAGTCATTTATCTCTTTCAGTGATGAATATTCAGTAGTTGCAAAGTGACTGGTATGTTGTTGGCACTCATATATTTGTGAGGTTGAATATATTTTATATTCAATTCAATATGTATTTATGTGTTATATAGAATACATATCTAATGAAATGGGGTTATGCACAGTTATAGTTTTAAACATTCATGAACGTTCTAACAGTCAAATTGCATTCCAGTGGACTCTCAATGTTGAGTCCAGATCTTCCCCTTATTGCGTGAAGGATCATTTTGTTTATTTTTGCACTGTTTGAATTGAGTTAAAATTCACTTAACACAGGATTAGCCATTATTCAGTGGCATGTGGTGCATTCACAGTGCAGTGCGATTGTCTCCTCTGTTCGGTTTCAGAACATTTTCATCACCCCCAAAAGAAGCCCGTTACCCCTTTTCCTATTCCTTCCTCAGCATGTTCCCTGGCAACCACCATTCTGCTTTCTTTTTCTATGGGTTTCACTATTCTGGATAGTTCCATAAATGAAATTATGTAATATGTGACCTTTTGTCTGTAAGATCTTAATATGCATGACTTTAAAAAGTCTTTATGGTAGCAAGATGTAATGATTGATGCATTGTGTCAACTTGAGGAGTTTAGAAGTTTAGCTAAGTGATTCAGCAGGGGGCCAGGGTCCTCACTTGCAAACAACCTGTGCAAGGGGGCACAGAGATGGTGTGAGTGCTATACCCTCCCTAGGGCAGGGTAGCCTGCTTTTAATATAAAGGAGGAAAAAAGGCTTGCTCTCCCCCTTTTGCTTTTGTTGCTTTTGCTGTCTTCTTCAGCCTTGAACTGTTGCCCCTGTGCCATGCCACCCTGCCTTGGAGCCAGCTGATTATGCACTGAAACCTCCACAAACTGAGAGCTAAGTAAACATTTCCTTTCTTAATTTGGGGCACTGGATATTTTGTCTCAGCAATGAGAGAAAAGTAACTAAGACACAAGACTTTTGTTTTTAATCGTGTTGACATGTTTGGCAAGAGATTTACACTGTCTCTCTCTCCCGCTTATGTACCACTTGAAAAGGCCAAAGAAATTAACCCAAACAACTTCCTTGCCAGTCATCACTGATAGTTCAGCAGAAGACTTTCCTGGGTGGTAGCCAGTCCCTCAGGCCCTCATCTGGTCTTCTGGCCCCCCAAGTGTCTTCCACTCCATCTCCCCGCTCCTTCGCCATCTCCCCTCCCACCTCTTGGCTGATGCCTGCTGGGATAAAAGTATCAGAGACTGAAGCGGAGAGGCTGATGAAAGTCCCTAAAATCATAAAAGGGAGAAATCTGTGCAGGAACTTGTTTCCCAACTCTCAATCTTTTTGAAGCTTAAAAAAGCTAGTTTCGGGAGAAAAAAAATAAAAAAGGAGTTCTATTTATATAGCAGATTGGATACATACAGAGTTATTGCCCTGGTGAAAAGATAAATAGCTCTAGGGTTTAGACAAATATATACAGACAATAAATCAATAACAGGCTGGGGAGAGGAATTAACACCCAGGGCAGTTTCTATCTTCCTCTCAAAGCATCCCTCTTGGGGCAGGGGGCACGGGCTGCCAGGGCCAGGTTGGCCCATGGTGGTGTTAACTGCAGCAGACTGCACAATTGATCTGCCAGGATGTCTCATCCTCAGAAATCTTCCTAGAATTGCAATCAGCTTCAGATTTTCAGAACCTTCGCTAAATACATTATAAATGAATTTGGCCTTGAGTTGGGCATGCACGCCTTCCTGTCTTTCGCCTGTGTCAGAACTTGGAGGTGAGGCAGGGACAGAGAGAAGAGAAAGCCATCACAAACAATGATTTTCAGCCTTGCGAACAACAGATTCAACTTTGCATTTTAGAGAAGGCAAAAGTAGAGTTTTCATGGTTTTTTTTTAAACCCCAATTAGTTATCAGAAAACTTATGAGAATTACCTAAATAGTTTAAAAACTTGATATTTGTTTGGTTAAGTACCTGTGAAAGAAACACCACTTCTGTTTTATGCTTTCACTTTGACTTATGCTTTTCATTTTTTATTTTATAGTCATTTGTAACTTAAGGGAACAATTTATAACAGGGCACACAACATTAGCTTGAACCTGTTGTATTTAATTCAAACTACTGCAATATCCAGGAGCTATCATCTAAAACTTATTTGGCTCCAGACATTAACCTGTTTCCTAGACTAATGGTAATATGTATGGTTTAAAGTAGGGCATAAGGGGCTGGGGATTTAGCTCAGCAGTACAGCGCTGGCCTGGCAAGCGTGAGGTCGTGAGTTTGATTCCCAGTACCAGAAAAAAACCAAAAAAATAAAAAATTTTTAAAAATAAACTAGGGCATAATAGGGTTCCTCTAAAACAGATAAATGAACAATAACCAAATATTGTTTCTTTTTACAAGCAAAAGCAGATGGCCACATAGATAGGCTGAAAACAGTTAACACCAATATGGTGAGATTAGTATTCCAAGAACTAGGGGGATTAGAAAACTCAGGAGTTTTGATTTCTGAAATTGAGAGTGTGCTGCATTTTTTGTTTGTTTGTTTGCAGTTTGATGAAATTTAGTGTAAAAGTGAAAATAACATCAAGGTTTCAGGCACCATGGAGAGACATCTGGGAACAAAAGACATTTGGCCAGTTAAAATAATAATTTCAAACGAGAACTACAACTTTCCTAGTGATGGCTCCAACCCAATTAGGTCTTTCCAAGTGGAGCAGTAATTTGGTCTTTGAGATGATGCGGTTTGGCAAAGCACAGAATGAGTAAACTTTCTTAGATGGAGAAAATATAATCAAAAGAAAATAATGTCACAGTGCACCCTTAGCCAGTATTTCTGAATGGGGAAGGTGCTTTTACAGTCAGAGGAGAAAGTTGAGGGTAGGACACTCCCTTGAGAAGTTTGATTTGTGTGCTTTCCAATAGGAAGGAACTCATCAATTAGCACGTATTTACTTAAGACCGACTACCATATCATGTCTGCAGGAACTTCTCTCACTTAGGAACCTTACGTCACTCGTCACCTGTACATCATTTCCACCACCATCGATACAGCCTTCATTTAATGAATTCCTACTGTCAGGTACTTGAGATTTATTCTGCTGGGATGCCGGCAAGTCTCTTGCAAAGGAGATATTTTGCTCATTTGATAAGTAGGAAAACTCATGTTCAAAGAGATTAAGAAACTTGCCCGGAATCTTTTCTCAGTGGTAGAACCAAGATGAAAATTCAAGTGGACCACAAGAGTTTCTCAGTCCCCCAGGCACAGTGTCTGTGTGTGACTGCAAATGTTGATATGAAGCATAGGTTGTTGAACTCTTGGGCAAGTATAAGGATATCTATGTCATTGTTTTACTATGTGTTCCTAACCAGAATAAAGACCAAGACAACACAGTGTTCAATATTATCCATTATATGACACTGTTCCATGAACAGAAACTCAAACCTAGTGGCAGAAATTCTACCCTCACTGCCCAAGCAGTTGATAGAGCTATCTTTCTTAAAATTAAAGCCAAACTTTCTGTATTTGCAGTATCTACTAATCTGCTCATAGTTTACTGACTTTAAAAATCTACACTAAATCTTGTTAGTTTTAGTTCTCAATTACTTGAGGGAAGTTTTAGCCCAAAACAGTAAAATTTCCTTTCTCCATAAAACAACTAAGAGATTTTTTCCAGCTATTTTCACATAATCCTATTTTCAGCATATGTGGCAGCTATTTTAAGTCTTGTTGAGTCTTTACAGCTTTACAATGCTGTTCAGTGTGCACACATATTAATGGCAAGAGACAAACTTTCTGTCCTTTTAAAGGCTCTCCCTAACAAACAAAAGCATTATACCTCATTTTGTTTTCATCTTAGCTAACAGTTATTTAAGGGCTCTAAATATTTTTGGAGAGATGTCATTCACATTATATACATTTCACCCTGTTAGAGCATGCAGTTCAGTGGCTCTTGGAACATTCACAACATTATACAACCACCACCATCCAATTTCAGAGCATTTTATCAGACACAAAAGAAACCTCATGCACATTAACAGTCACTCTCTTTCTCTCTCTTCCCTTGGGCCCCAGCAACCAATAATCTACTTTCTATTTTATGAAGATTATTTATTTCATTTAAGTAGAATAATAAAATATGTGATATTGTATATGTCTGTGATATTGTATGTTTGGGTTGTTTTTTGATTTTTTTGTTTGTCTTTCTTCTGGTACCAGGAATTGAACTCACGACCTTGTGCTTGCCAGGCAGGTGCTGTGCCACTGAGCTAAATCCCTAGCCCCTGTCTGTGATATTGTAGATGTAGCATAATTATTCCAAGCTTCACCCATGGTATAGTATGTGTCAGTAATTAACTCCTTTGTTAGCCTGCATAATATTCCATTGTATGGATATACCACATCTTATTTATACATTTATTGGTTGATAGAGATTTGGTTTATACCTACTTTCTGATAAGTACAAATAATATTGCTATGAACATTTGCATATTTAGGTACTGTTACAAACATTTATGTGTACTTTATATGTCTGCAAGAGAAATTGCTGGGTCGTATGTTTAACTTTTCAAAGAATTGCCAAAGTATTTCTCACAGTGGCTGTGCCATTTTACATTCCCAGCAGTGAGGTATGAGACTCTAATTTCTGCATACCCTGCTTAATGCTTATTAGCATTTTTTTATATAGCCATTCTAGTGGATATGAGATGACATGTCATTATGGTTTTAATTTGCATCACTAATGATATTTACCACTTTTATATGTGCTTATTGGCTATTGTAAATCTTTTTTTTTTTTTTTTTTTTTTGCAAAATATCCGATTAGGTCCTTTGCCAGATTTTAAAATTAGATTGTTTACTTTCTGTTGTTCAGTTTTAAGCATTCTTTATATATTCTGACTACTAGATCTTCAGTAATAAATCACATACATGATTTGCAAACATTGTCTTTTAATCTGTAGGTTGATTTTTCACTTTCTTTATAGTGCATTTTGAAGCACAAGTTTTTAATTTTTATAAAGTTCAACTTAATTTTTCTACTACTGTTTGTGATTTTAGTATCATATCTTTGAAATCCATTTCCTGGTCCAGAGTTAAAAACATCCACAGCTATGGTTTCTTCCCCATATCTTATGGTTTGTTCTCAAATTTCAGGCTTCAGTCCATTTTGAGATACTTTCATAAATACTATGAGGTAGGTTTCCAACTTCATTTTCTATTTCTAAAATTGAATATCTTGGCAGAATAGCGTGGTTGATTAAGAGCACAGACTACAGAGTCTAATTGCTGGAGTTGAAATCTCCATTCTTCAGTTACTAGCTGTATGATCCTAAGTATCCTAATTTTTCTATGCCTTACCTTTCTCAGCTATAGAAAGGGCCATATTAGAACTTCTTTTAAGATGTATACATTAAAATTCAAGCTATAGAATTGTCCTAAGCACTGAGTCTGTGTGTTCAAAATCTGATACTGGCTGATGATTAACTGCTATCATTCTGGCTCTGCAAGCTCTCTTCACATTTAAGACTACCTCGTTAACTTGTGCAAGTATATTTTTTCAGTGGCAGCTTGAGTTATTTGCTTCAGTGTCTCATCATGAACAAGACATAACAGCTAGATATTAACCTATCTTAAATATTCCAGTAGAGTTATACCTGAGTTGAATTTATTATGTAGTCCACCACAAAAAAGCAAAATATTTGGAGAAAGGCATTTCTAATCTTTCATAGAACTTCACATAACTAAGGAAACTACATCAAGGCAAACATATCAGTTTCTATTGTTGCCACAAACTGAGCAGCTTAACAGAAATTTACTTTCTCATGGTTCTGGAAGAGGAAAGTCTGGGACTGAAGTGCTGGCTGTGTTGATTCCTACAAACAGCTGCAGGAAAAGCTGTTGCAGTCCCCTCTTCTTGGCTGGTGGATGGCCCTCTTCTCCCTATGGTCCTTTGCAGTGGACTCATGTGTGTCCTCTGGTAATATATTAAATCTCTAATCTTCAATGTCGTGGTATCTGAGAATGAGACCAATAGCAGGTAATGAGGATTCCATGAAATCAGGAAAGTGGGGCCCACATGATGGGACTGGTGCCCTTGTGATGTGAGACACCAAAACCTTGTATACTTGCTCCGCCTGCCCCTAACCCTGCCTTGTGAGAACACAGCAAGAAGCCAGCTCCTTGCGATTCATGAAGAGCCTTCTCCAGGAACCAAATCAGTAGCCGCTTTGATACTGGCCTTTCTAGTCTCCAGGACTGTGAGGAAATCAATCTCTCTTAAGTCACCCAGGCTGTAGTATTTTGTTACTGCAGCCTGACCTAAGACAACATTATCTTTCCTTTATGTATGTCTGTGTCTAAGTCCAAATTTCCCCTGCTTAAAAGGACACTAATCATATTGGATTAGGGTCCACCCTAACGACCCGACTATAACTTGATAACTGCTGTAAATACCTTATCTCCAAATAAGATCACATCCTGACCCACTAGGGATTAGAACTTCCACATATCTTTGAGAGGCATGGGCGGGGGTAGGATTTAAACCATAACCACAAGCTAAATGTGCACAGCAGAGACACTGCGCTTCAAGAAATACTGAGAGGTAAAGAAAAAGAAAGCAGACAAGTGAACAAGGTAGTAAGGAGCGGTAAGTTAAGGGTATTGGGAGTGGTGAGTTTGTGTGTAGGGGGTGGTGGGTGATGGGTGTTACTTACTAAACAGGAGAGCTAAATAAATTTAGGTGAAAGATAGGAGTATTTCCTCTGTCTAGGCAATGACTGAAATTCACATGGTGCATTGTGGCACTGGAGCCAACTTTGTGGCATGTAACTGGGCAGTCACACAGGAGCCTGTACTCATAACGGCCTGGTACTGGCTAAACGTTGTGCCGCCTCTGTCTTGAACGTCTTAATAACTTCATCTTGGGCCTGGTGTGGTGGCGCATCCCAACACTCTAGCATGGCAAATTTGAGTCCAGCCTGAGCAATTTAGGGAGACCATATCTCAAAAAATAAAAAGGGCTGGGTTTAGAGCTCAGTGTGAAGGCCCAGAGATCAATCTCCAGTACCACACAGGTGTATAAAAATTGTCTTCAGGTCAGATCCCACCATGGCGTACAGGGCCAGGGCCAGAAAGTGCAGAAGGCGATGATGCAGGCTATCAGCTTCACCTTCAGATACTTGCAGAACAGACCCCGGATTCAGGTGTGGCTGTGTGAGCAAGTGAATATGCAGAGAGAGGGCTGTATTATTGGTTTTGTTGAGTACGTGAGCCTTGTGTATTAGATGACACAGCAAAAATTTATCCTAAAACAAAGTCAAGAAGACAACTGGGTCAGTTCATGTTGAGAGGAGATATTTGCTGCAAAGTGTCTCCAACTAGAAATGATCAATGACTTAAGACAGTAGTGAAGTGAGGCAATGGCAATTATGACGATATGTAAGAAATAAGGCAGCTGATTAAATGGTTTGCCCCAGGAGATTTGTAAAACATATGTTCATATTGTTTTGACTACCCTTATGTATTTACTGGAGGCCAATAAATGCAGAGTTGTTTTTATTTTAAAAAATTGTCTTCAAATTTACATTGTATAAGTGAAGTCTGGTGGGGACAGTAGAGTATAGTGTGAGCGGAGCCACTTGTGGCTGTACCATGTGCTCATACACATGCTCCTTGGCTTGTGATGGGGTTATATCCAGGTCAGCTCATCGCAAGTTTGAAGTATCCTAAGTCAAAGGTGCACTGCACCCACCCAGCCGTCCTCACTCGGTAACAGAGTCCACATAGAGTGTCAGTTGTGCCCTTCATGACCACAGGGCTGACGCGGAGCTGCACTCACTGTCCCTGCTCAGCATCGGGACAGATCCATCACGTGTTGTTAGCCCCAGGGTCCAAATTCAAAATTCAAAATATCCAAATTCAGAATTTGAAGGATGCCTTCTATTGAACACAGACCAATGCATTTTGTACCCTTGTAAAGTTGAAAAATTGTTAAGGTGAACCATCCTAAATTGGGGACTGACTGTACAACTTACAGCATTCCATGGGCACAGAGATACAGTGGACTCACGTGGGTATCCAGCAAGATTCTGAACAAGTGCAGGTTAAGAGCTTTCTGTCTACACAGAGTGACCAATGCCCACCTTTTGCCTCCAGAGCAGAATTTGCTTCAAATATAGAAAAAGGCAGCAGTGTGCAAAAAACCGCGAATGATCAAAGAGCCTATCCTGTCCCTTCTTATGCTTTCCCCCCAGGTAGGCCAACCATGCAAGCTGTGCTCCTTCATGCACCAGTGAGACAGTGACAGAGAGTGGGTATCAAGAAGTGGAATAAAACAGTGTGGTGGTGCACAGTTGTTACCCCAGCACTCTGAGAGGCTGAGGCAGGAGAATCACATCATCAAGCCCAGCCTAGGCAACTTAGCAATACCCTATCTCAAAATACAAAACTGAAAAAGACCTGGGAATGTAGCTCAGTGTGAAAGGCCCTGGGTTCAATTCCCAGTACCACACATGCAAAAAAGAAGAAAGAAAGACAAAAAGAAAGAAAGAGAGAGAAAGGAAGACAAGAAAAGAGAAGAGAAGACAAGAGAAGAGAAAGAAGAGAAGAGAAAAAGAAAAAAAGAAAGTGAAATATGTAAGACTATTTCTGTAGTTTCTGCCCTTTTGGTAAGAACAAAATAGTTACACAGGTACAAGGTATGTGATACAAATTGTAGAATTTTAATGATTCCGCATAAGAGTTAAATGCCACTTAAATGTATCATTGCCTCATAAAAGATGAATGGTAAAATTTATGCAAATAATTTAAAATGTCATTTCCTCTGCTTAGAATATCAAATAATAAATTTTTAAAACCATACACAATTCAAGAGAAGGGACGTGGAAGAAAGGAAAAAGCTCTCTATTTTAGTACTTTTAATACTCCTCTTCCTGCTTTTTGAACAAGGTGCATTGCGTTTCATTTTGCACTGGGCCCGTACATTATACAGCCAGCCCCGGTGGGAACAGGAGCCTGGGTGACGCCTGGTAAACAGAGGGTGTCAGGTGCCAGCCAGCCCTCTCCATTTCCCTTCCCTCTGGAAAGCGCATGCCAACCACATGCTGTACGCTGAGCTGCACTCCAGTCCCTTGAAGTTCTTTTATGACTCAATACCCAGAGCATCTCTAGTCTCTCTATTGATAAAACACATTACCATAGTGTGGGTCTAGATTGTCCTCCGAGGTTCCCGTGTGCAAGGCTTTGTAGAGGGTTGGTGACACTATTGGGAAGCGGTGGACACTGTAGGAGGTGGGGTCTCATTGGAGGAAGTAGATCACTGTGGACATTCCCTCAAGGACACCCTCCTCCCTTTGTCTCCTGCTCACCACCTCAACTTCCCAGCTGCCATGAGGTGAGCAGCACTGCTCCCGCATGAGCTCCCTGTGTGATGTTCTGTCTCCTCACAGGCCCAGAAGCAACACAGCCAAGAGGCCATGACTGGAGACTGTGAGCCCAAGAGATAAAATAAATCTTTCTTCCTTTTAAATCATTTGTTGAGCATTTTGCCACTGCGACCGCTAATGCACATGCTGAGTATGGAGAGTCATTTTTCTACAGACATCCACAAGCACTGACTAGGAGAAATTTGTCCTCAGTTTTCCCTGCTATTGTTTTTTGGTGGCTGTTTGAAATTCCTACTGGATACCAGGCCTCTCATACAGCTAGCATCATTAGGATCACATGGAAAGTGACACACAAAGGCTCAAGTCATACTAATGGGTGGTCTACCTAAAATGTTACCCATCCATCCAGTGATGGGCTCCTTAACCAGGTGATATTACCACTGTGAACAATGTGTTCTTGTCTTCGGACATAGGCATTCTGGGAGCCACGCCCTGATTGTGAAAGAGTGTGCCAGTCCTGACTTGATTGCACAACTCTAGGCAAGGTGCTCTGCTCCTGGCTCTTTGACTACCAGATGGTCTGTACTCCCTGCAAAGCTAACCCTCAACCTCCAGAGCCTGATGCAGCCCTTAGTATCTAACTCTTGTAGGCCCCCATCCATCTGAGACATTTCAGGGAGGAACCAGAGGTTGATTTTTCTGGGGGTGGTACATTTTGTTGGAGAGGGAAGGCAATGATTAACTCTAAAACTGATGAATTGTTCTGAAATCCAGGTATTTGCAAACAAGCCAGTGAAGGAAATGCTTTCGAGAGAGACATAGGTCTGTGAACTCTCTAATCATTTTATGTTGACAACTAACTGCCTTCGCAGAAAGTCAGACCTCCTGAGATGCAAGGTTCTTAATTTGGGAAGCGTGTAGAAAATATTTACCTGAAAACTATTTACCTGAAAATATTTACCTGAAAATTACATACAACAAGAGGCTTTTGGGTCATTTTGAATTACTGGCTTTCTCATGTAAACTTAGTGTGTGTAAAAAGAAAAGCCAAAGGTTGGTGCTTCCTGAGACTGGCCTCAGCTAATTCATACATGGTGCCTGACTTCAACTAGGGTAGTGAGCAGGGGGTAAAAGGTGTTGCCTTAGGGAGACTTGTCAAATGGGTAATTCAAAAAAGTCATTCCTTTTGAGCTAGGAGTCATTAACTCCTCTAGTAACCAACTGTGAGAGTTCTGTTTGAGCTTGTCTTGTAAATTACTTTAAAGTAGGAATGGACAGGAGGCTGCTGACTTGGCTGCCAGTTCATTCACACATTTTCAGCAAAAAGCTGCATCTACTTGTTTCAAAACCTGTTTGAAATATTGCTCTGCTCTCTAGCAACGGCATAGAAGATGCCACGGTGCACATGTGTGCATGTGAGCATGTGTGTGCGTGCGTGCGTGCGTGTATGTTTTAGCATCTGCTCCAGCCACAGCTGGGTTGGGCTCACAAGTGGTTATGATTACCAAAGTAACTCACTCCTTCATTTTCTTTTTGATCCAAGGAAAGTAATATTCAAATACTTCTCCTTATGTATTCGATCATCTAAGCAGCAAAACTGAAAGGAAACCCCGGGCGAGCTCCCTAGATAGGTCCTTGTTCAAAACATGGCGGCTCATCAGACACTGTTAATTCTGGTGGTTCTCCCTGGTGCTCTTGAATTGGTGGAAAGGAGAGGAACTTGCAACTATCGTAGTTCTGGATGGGTGGGCGGGGTGTTCAATTTTTAGAGCCACCAGCACAAAGTACCTCAAACTGGTGAACTTAAACAGCAGAAATTTATTGCCTCACATTCCTAGAGGACTAGAAAGCCAAAGTCAAATTGTAGGCATGGTGGGTTCCTTCTGTGGACTGTTAGGGGGTGGTCTGTTCACACCTTTCTCCTAGGCTTGTAGATGACTGTCTACAGCCTGGGCCTCTTCACACTGTCTTCTCTGAACTCACATTTCCTCATTAATAAGGACACCAGTCAGACTGTATTAAGGCCACTCATGACCTCATTTTAATTTGGTTGCCTCTGTAAAGATCCTATCTCCAAACAAGCTCATGCACTAGGACCTCAACATAGGAATTTTAAGGGGATAAATACACAATGTAGCTTGTAATAATGGGAAAGGGTAGCACTTAGGAGAACCTTGTAAAAACCACCGACTGCTCTAATGGCACTGATCCATGTCGGCCTCAGTGACACACTCAGGTGTGATGGTTGATTGATTGTGCCAATTTAAGTAAGAAAGCTCAAATAAATTGGTTCAGTAATTCCACACCCTAGGAAACCCACCCTAGGAGGGCTTGTCACCTGGATGATATAAAGGGGAAATGAAGGAGGGCGGATCTGCTTCTGTTTCTTGGGAAGACTCCAGTCTTCATCTTCACCTTGAACATTATCTCCTGGCTTCCTGTGCAGACTCTTCAGCTTCCGGTGCAGCTCCTTTGGTCTTCCAGCATAGACTTTTCAGGCTTCCATCGCAGACCTGTTGGCCTCCTGATACCGACTTGCATGGGACACTGCAGTGAGCTGCAGATCTTCAACTGGATCCTTTGGTCTCCAGTGTGCAGACAGACCCTCTGAACTCTTCCACATCTGACTCTGTGGGTGGCCATTGTAAGCCAATCTTGTAAATTAATATATATGTGTATAGCTTGTACTATATCTGTTTCTGTAGTAAACACTAACTGATAAATCAGGACAATGACAAATGCTTCCTCCATCTCAAAATCAAACCTTCTAGAATCAGTCAGATCAAGTTCACTGTCATCTGTCAACTAGTGCACAGTGGTATACATTTCTTTACATTTTGGGAATATTTTGACCCCAAAGGGTAGACACTTAAAGGCTTGGTATTTGGAAAAATATCCCTTTAATTATCAGGTATATTAACTCATACATCAATTTCCCATTCTTTATTTTTCCATCCTGAATTACTGAGGTTTTTTCATCTGAGTTGCGTTGCCCAAACAAAGGATGCCTAGGACAATGGGTCCTCAGTATTGAATAATTCAAAGTGATTGTGATATGTCAGTCATTAAGATGTGACATTTTGGCAAATGGTAACTTTGTCCCTTCCAATGTGAAGTATTTTGGGCATACAACTTAACTTCTCTGTTGGTTCTCTGCCCTTGTTTATAAAATGGAATAAAGTTGGAGAGTTAGATGACTTAATGCAGGCTAAGCCTTACAGTAAATGCTCAACAGATGGTAGTTGCTCCTTCATTATTATTCTTTTTTTTTTTTTTTTGCATCCTTATACAACAAGAATATGGGTTAGGGGTGGGGTCAGGGCTACAGGGTCCATGTCTGAGAACAAATGCAGGGCCACTTGTCAGAAGAAAGAGCTTTCTGAGTGTGTTTGAGGGGGAAGGCTTTATAAGCTGGGTATTGTTAGTGACATGGCCAAAGGTTTTGAGGTACCTCATACACCCAGCTTCCCAGTAAGCTGCAGAAGTCACAGTATCATTGCTGCTGCTGGATTTTCTATGGAAGGCAGCATGAAGTGGAGTTTGGCATGAATTTGGTACAGAACATAGGGTAGAGTCAAAAAAGGCAGAAGGAGGTAGACAGAGGAATCCATGAGCAAATGGGTTCTGATATTCAGAGTACGGAACCCTTGAGTCATCTCCAAATAAATTATTGATTAAGGAAGTGAAGACCAAGCCCTTTAAGATAAGATTTATATCTATTGATAGAAAATCAGAAATTTCTGCTCAATCTGGTTGATTGCAGCATTCTTCAATATAATTTATCCTTAGCCAATTTGCTTCCTAATACTGATTTCCTTGGCCTTGATTTGATTCCCTTGGTTATTTGGTCACTCAGGTTCTCAACCATATAAATTATCTCTTCCTACAACTATCTCTAGTCTACTGTATTCAATGATACCCATTACATTCTCTAAACTTCTGACTGCTTCAATTGCTTACAGTCCCACTGTGGACACATTGCTTAAAAGAGAAGTTCATCCAGTGCAGCAACTTGTAGACCATCCAGAACCGTCCTCCAACTACTTTTTCAGCTTTGTTTACCATCGTTCCATACCATAAACCCTCTAATCAGGGTAAATACATGATGAATTTTTCCTAAATTCCCAATGTCCATGCTGTAGTGTATCCATGTGTCTTAGTTACTTTTCTCTTGTTGCTGAAACAAAACACCAACACCCAAAGTTAAAGGAGGAAATGTTTATTTAGCTCACAATTGGTAGAGGTTTCAGTCCATTTGTCTGAGTCCCAGGTAGGGTGATTTGAAGGCTCCGAGGAGGCATCTAGACACAAGACATAACACTGTGGGAAAATTCTATTTATCTCCATTTCCTCATGCTTCCTCCCCGTGGCTCACCCCTCACCCCGCCCAATGCACACATACAAAACTGGACTTTCCAATCTCCACCTCCAAAAACACAACCCCCACCCCAACCTTCCAGGAAGGAATGATTCCACTGGTTCTCCCATAGCATATCCCTCAGGCAGCATTACATTGCTCATCTGGCGGCATTTTTGGTTACGTCCTTAATGGTCTGCATGGTGACACCGTAGTTCTCCTCTTTCCACCCTGACTCATTGCCTAACACAGAAGGAAAGCTGAATGGAGGTTTTAACAGAGAGGCATAGAAATGAATGAAAGTGAGGAGTCATAGGGAAAATCCAAAACATCAAATACTCCAAAAATAATCTATATGTGGCTTTGGAATGTATTTTATGCACACATTCAAGAACATCAAACACAAAACTTCAAAGTAATGCAGCCAGCCTGTGCAGGTCCCCACTGGGTGGGGTGGCTGGGAGAAAGGGTGGGGAGCCTGACAGGAAGGGAGAGCCCTTTCACTAGCCAGCTACCCTTCCCCAGCCTCTGTGGCTTGTCTGCAAATCCAAAGGGCTTAGAGCTCAAGAGTACAGGGGTGGGTATTTAATAAATGATTATAATGACTTAGAAATGTAAGTGCTAAGTGGATACTAAACTCTAATAATACGAAAAGAGTTGTCTTCCACGGTCTTCTTTAAATATGTAAGTGGCGTATTCTTTTTAATCTGAAGCTGGTTCAAGAAGCAGCAGGAAGTATAACACAGACATACAAGCAGTGATCACACAACCTATTCAGCATTCTGCATGCAATTACAGTGCCGGCCATCAACCCCGAAAACAAATTACAGCAACTAATGACAGGGAACCGTAATCAAAATGTTTTTCGAAAATTGCTTGGAAACAACATTGCCAACAAAGACTACTCAAACATAGCTGTAAACAGCTTAAATCACAGGAGAACCCAGTGACCTATGCCCACAGTGGCATAAAGAAGATGTGAAACACATCGAAGGTCCCAAATCACTGTCTTCTAAGTGACTGCGTAACACTGTTTTTAACCGTGGTCTTTCTGGGTCATCCCAAATGTGGTGGAGATTCAAGTGCCCTTGAACAGCCTGTTATTTAGCAGGTCTTATCCTGGTTCACGCCTCTGCTCTGGATAAGTCTTCCTTTCCCCCTTGCCTTTGCATTCTTTATCTCTTTTTTATTCTTTGTTATTTCTTTCTTTCTTTCTTTCTTTGAAAAACATGTGCCTCTCTTGGAACAAATCCACTAACACAAACAACCCACAAAGTTTCCAAATAGCCCAGACCACTGTGATACTTGTGACACTCAGCCATCTCTCAGGACCCGCAGCACTCACACTCGGTACTGATAGAAGCTGATATTTCCAGAGCTCCATTTTCATTTCCCAGAGACTGGTGCAGCTCAAGTCTCTGCTAAAGTGGTGGTGGGTGAGGAGGCTAGGGAGAAGGAGCCCAAAGGAGAATGCAAGCTTGGAGCTTGAAAAGTGGCTCTCAGAGTGCTTTATTAGCAACAGGGCAAAAGGAGGGAAATTGGAAGAGCAGGTTGCACCTATAAACTTGTACTCTTTCCAGAAAAGCTACAGTGTAGTTCTTTCTATTCCCTATAATAGAGGAGCGAGCCATTATTTGTAGTAATGTAGAGTTGATTTCTTTCTTCTTTTCGTTTTTTGGAGACAGGGTCTTGCTATGTAGTTCAGGCTGGCCTCAAACTCACAGCAATCCTCCTGTCTCAGCCTCCCAAGTGCTGCAATTGTAGACATGTACTACCATACCTGGCTCAGTTTGTTTGGTTTTAGGAAAAGCTGGTCTCAAAAATACATTTTTGACAGAAATCATATTATATGGAATTCTTTCTAAACTGTATGTATCATATGCTTCTCTGACTAAACAACATCTTAGAGTAAATGTCTTCATTAAGGACTCCACTGTAATTAGAACTAGCAACCACAGAAAATGCTGGAAGAAAGTTATGCTTGGAGCCCAATATTAAATCTTTTTCAAAATGTTTGGTTCACTTTGGGGTGGTTTTCCCTACTTCTGGACTTTACTGTTAAGCTAGCAAAGGTCACTTTTCCCGACCTCAACCGCTTTTCAATTTCCAGCTTCTCAGGTCCTGTGATTTAGAATTTCTAGCTTGTTACAATCATGCGGAGAATGAGTACAGCTGTGAGAGGCTGAGAGGACATGTGGCCTTTGACATTCATTTTGCTTAGTCAAACCCTTTGACTTTGACCTTTGCCTGTTTTCTGACTGCTTTCCAGAGAGTCAAGCTGACCAGTAAAATGGGGTATCAGTGATGTTAATAAAAGGTGAATTTAAGCATATAATTTAAGTACCTGATAGGTATAAGAGATGCTCAGGTTATGCATGACTTCACTGATCTCCATTCTTTGGCTTAAAGCTTCCTATTTTTCAGGATTATCTGATATCTTTAATATATTTAATTTAATTTGTAAGTTTACTCCTATTAGAATGAATATAATTCTATTAGAAAAGAAATACACACAGAGAGAAATAGTCATGTTGTATCACTCCAACACACCATGCTTTGCTCTTTGGTGCACTGTTCAATATATGCAAACAGTTTGCTGCCATCTTCTTCATAAATTGACATCTGTTTTTACAGCAAACTATCTCATAATTATTTGCCTTGTTGTTGTGTCTTTATAGCTGCCCGTTTAGTGCCTACAGAATATTCCACTGAGTTCCTACATAACCATTTACTTAAGCATCTTCTCATTATGACTTTCAGATTATTTTCTAATTTTACTGTTAATAATAACCCTACAATGAAGAGTTTCCTGAACATAGCTTTGTTTGATTGCTTGTCTTGAGATTATTTCCCAGAAGTAAAATTACCTAGAAAAAGACTATGACCAAGTCTTAAAAAAGGAAAATGTTGGGTATATATTGGCATCTTCTGGTCTTTAAGTATATTTCTTATTTAATGGGAAGGAAATAAGATAGTTATTTAAAATTTAAAAATAAGAACTGCTATTCCAAATGTATAAGCAGGGCAAGGGAGCCATGGGGAGGGCATGGAAAACAATCTGGCTTCTCTGAGCTCCCCGGAAGGAAGAAATTGGGATGTATAAAAGTGTTTCATACACTATGTTAGCAGATAATTTTAGTCTTCTCCAGTGGCTGAGAAAGACAAGGGCTTCTCCCTTGGATGGCAGAGGAGAGGTGGGTGGGAAGAAAGAGGACCCCAGTCAACATGCCCAGAAGAGAGAGAGACAAGGAGAATTTCCCTGAGGGTCACAGAAATGCTGCGCTCTTTGGAGTAGAGATGTCTTTATTCAGTTTGAGGTTTCTGCCTACTCTGATATACACTTTTAATTCCCAAGTCTTTAGGGAAAGGCAGCTACTCACAAGAGCGTGAGATACAGTGAGATGTAGGGGTTGAGGCTGTCACTCGTCATGGGGTAAGGAGTGGGGACTGGAGTGGCCTCAGGGAGTGGGAGGCAGAGTTCACAGGATCCAGAGGTCGAGGGGACAAAACAAGATCTGTGAGGCTCCTGAGAAACCTCCCAAATACCAGCGAGGATCCTGAGGCCACCACAGCCTAGCTCAGGCTCATGTGGATATTAATGAGGAAGGACTCACCGGCCCTGTGCACATGGACCCCGGGCAGCAGGCTTGGGAGTTACACTTAATTGGATTGAAATGAACATTTTAACAGCTACTGCATACACCCCAGGATTTTAATTCAAAAGCATGATCACTGGTGGCTTTCAGAGTCTATGAATTAGAATTTTCTATAGATAGCATGTGTACCTTTTTCATTTCTATTTTTGTTCTTATTTAAATGGCACGCAGCTCCTGCTTTGGTGGCCCTTCATTTGTGGACAGTTGCTCATTAAGTGAGTGACTTGCAGACTTTGCGGGTGTAGACTGAGTCAGCAATCACGCCATAGACCAGATGCCTCTGCTCTCCCAGAAGCCTGGTGCTTGTTGCTTACATGAGAGGCACACTCTGCTCTCAAAGAGCTGACAGATCTGAAGTTGAGGACTTCAATGGACCGTAGCCATTGGTGTTTGAAATAGTTATGGTGAATTCTCTACCATTTGTCTTTGCAAACCAGTGAGATGTTTTCTCTCAGGTAGGGCATCAGGAATACTTCCCCCATGCACACATGCATGTGCAATCATGTGTGCACACACATGCACACAGATTGCACACATACGTGCACAGGTCAAGGCCATAGACAGGAACTGAGAGAGTCTCCCTAGAATGAGAGGGACTGGGCCGGGAAGTGTGTTTCAGGGTCTGTTGCTCTCCTTCTCCAGGACCTGTGCTGTTCGGCAACATGGCCTTCAACCTGTTGACTAAGGCAATGGGAAAGAGGCGTGTGAATCACTGGCGATAGCTGGTGGATACCTGGGGAAATGCTTACAGTGGTCCCAAAGGCAGGGATTGACCAGACTCACAGTGGTGACAAACTGCTGCACATGTGCCACAGTGGGCTGTTTATATCATTAGAAATTCTAAAAGTTGGGGCTGGGGATTTAGCTCAGCGGCAAAAGCGCCTGCCTGGCTAAGCGCAAGGTCATGAGTTCGGTTCCCAGTACCGGAGAAAAACCAAAAAAAAAAAAAAAAAAGAAATTCTAAAAGTTTTGCCATCGCTGGCCTAGAAGAATCAGTAACAAAGGCAAGGAGACTGAAGACAGTTTAGAGCAGAAATGGCTAATCATTTAGTGACCAAGTGTCCAAACTGCAACTCCAAACCTGTTCATTTATTGCAAAGTAGGAATACCGCAATTAAGCCTGAATGCTGTGGGTTTAGTTTAGAAAAAACAACCCATACACTTGGCTTGCATGCCAACAGAGAGGGCTGTGCATGCCCGGTGCAGCATACGTGCCATAGGATTGCCACCTCTGGTTTACAGCAACCCAGGGATATGGAGGGCGGGGTGGGAATGGGCACCTGAACAAAATTGATGTTTAGCCAGAAAAAAATAAGGAAAGCTGGGATCCTAGATTACATAGAATGAGCTGTCTATAATAATATAGTAGCTGCCACTTGCAGAGTCTCTACTACGTGGTAGACACTGCTTTAGGTCCTTAATGCTGTTTAAAAATATATAATGGTATATAGTAATTCTAAAATTTCATCTCATTCAGACTGCCATAGCTGACAGACTACAAATGTGAATTGAGTTCTCTCTGAAGCCAAAGCTATGCTTTTGCTATTACATTAATTTTTGACCTTTTTAGGTCACTGGCCTACTTGAGAGTTTGATAAAAGCTAGGGGGACAAAATGCATGCTACCAAAAAAATACAAGTGTGTAAAGAGATGAGAAAAAATATATATACAGCGTTAGGGGTGTTTTCAGACCTCACTGGGCCTCAGGCTTTTAATCCTGTGCCATCCTTGGCATAATGCAGAAGGAGATGGACTGCATTATCTGTGTATCCTTAAAGGTCCTACAGCAGAATCTGTGTGATGAGTATTCTTTAATTTAATCATTAAGCCTCCAATATACAAAACTTCCTCCTTGAAATACATTATTTTTTCTTGATTAAGAATGATCTTCTTTTAATTCCTGGCCTTTTTAGGCACGCTTTATGCTATACATGGGGGATTCTCTGCCACAACCTTCCTTCCAGGGGTTGATCATGTTTGAACTGCATGGCATTTACCAGGGTCCTAATCCTGTCCAGACAGACACGCCCTCTGATTTCAGATCTTCCTTCCAGTCCCACATCAGCTCTGCCACGATTCCCTTATTTTGCAAGATTCTCCACACCCATTATCTGCCTCTGTTTTGGTTCCCAATCCAAAATGTGTCTAAAAAGCTAGATAAATAAAGCTCCATGTAGAAACATTTGTCTTAAAATTCAATTTTCTCCCATGAGACCAAAACAGCATTAAAAATTGTGTTGCAATTAAAATGCAGCATACAATTTAGAAATGATATACACTTTTCTTCTGGATGCCCATGACTCCAAAAGGGTTCTTAAAAATTTTTTTTTATTTGGGAATTTACAAGATAGGAATCTGCGTAAATTATACAAAATTGTTAGGATGTATGTTCTTGTTAAACAAATGTGGACACTATAGAATGGTTAGAAAATTACAGAAATACACAAAGAAGAAAAGAAAATTAATTTCAGTTTTATCACCAGAGATAATCCCCATTAGCTTTTGTTGGAATATCTGTCCAATCTTTTCCTTGCATATGTATGTGTGTGCATATGCACAATTGCACAAACAAACACACAATTAAATGGTTTTAACATAGTGTCCATTTGCATACATTTTCACAACCAATGATGTTCTTATATCTATTTAACTGTAAGAAACAGTAAAAATTATAATAATACAAAGAATATTGAACAATACTAACACTAATGACTATAACATTACACAAGATTCTTTAAGATATAGATGCAATTACAATATTAGCTCTGGATGCTGAAGCTTTTCATTTCATGAAAACAGTGTAAAAGCAATAATTCCAGGATACTGTTTTCACAATGTTTTCCTCCACTTGAATCATATGACCCACACCCTGGGAGTTTGGAAGAAAAATAAGATAAATTTAATGAGATTCAGGTCACAAGGAAAACAAAGAATTTGAGAATAATCTGTCGAGTTTCACACTGTCATGCTTACAACTTTACAGCAAACCTTCAGGATCGAATTGTGACATTTCCAGATGGAGAAACCAGAGCTCTACACCCTCCCCCTCTTTTGTTCCACTAATGTTTAAAGAATGTTGGTGGTCTTGTAAGAGAACCTGGAGAGAGGGAAGCTAGTCCACATCAGGGAACAGTCTAGGGAAGGATAATGTGATTTCCTTTGTCTACTGGAAAATGTAGCTGCTCAGCTGAGATTAAGCTTTCCTTGCAAAAGATAATTTTTTACTGTGCAAAGAGAAAATATTAAAACTTTCATTTTAAAGTTATATTTTCCCTATGTTGTTATATTTTATGATATGTGCTACAATGATTCTGTAGTATACCGACATATTTAATAAACAGGTGTATGCATAGTGGGGGATGCATGAACATTCACATAAACCTGGTGTGGAAGTACACACCCTGGAGCTGGGGATTTAGCTCAGGGGCACAGCGCCTGTCTGGCAAGCGCGAGGTTGTGAGTTTGATTCCCGGTACCGGAAAAAAGCAAAAAAAACAAACAAACGGAAGTACACACCCCTGATCCCTGTGAGCCCAAGGGTTAAGGCAGAAGCATTTCAAGATCGAGACCCAACTAGACAACTTTGCAAGATCTGTCTGAAAACAAAACAAAATAAACAAAGGCTGCGTGGGGTGTAGCTCAGTGGTAGAGTACTTTCCTAGTATGTGTGAGGCTCTGGATTCAATCCCCAGTACAGCCAAAAAATTGTGTTTATTTGGTGCTGACTAAATATTCGTGGATATGTGTATACTCTTCAGGAGAGGAGTGGACAGTCAAAACATCTGGAGACCGTGGCTTATCTCCCCTCAAAATCACTTCCCTACTGCAGTCTGACAGGGAGTTTATTAAGTGGTGGGGGATCATATCCTCCCTGGAAAAGGCACTGCTTACAGTTGCTTTCTATATATATTGTTTGACAGCTGAGCTAATTTCAGAGGGAAGTCTGGTTAAGGAAGAAGACTCCTTCCACTCCTTCCCCTTGCCAAATGAGAATACTTTTCTTTACTTACTCATTGTGGGCACTGTTTTGAGCACTGTGAGGGAAACACAGAAGATTAATACCTAGTCCAGGGCCGAGAACATAACTAAGTCTTAGAGTGTTTGTCTAGCATGCAAAAAGCTGTGTGTTCCTGAGCAACTGATCTGAAGGTAACAGTATGCAATGGAATTACAGTGGTGAACTCCTACCATCTTGTGTAGTGAAACTCTGTATTATCTGTAATGTTTTATTGAAGAACTATTTCTTATTCTCTTTAATGGTTTGAGCAATCTTTCATTCTTACATCTGATAATCTGAGCAATGTAGTTGAGGATAGTGATATGCAGTATAACAACCATTGTTGATTTGTATTAATTTGTCTTGAGACCCTGTATCACTTTGAATGTTCTTGCTTTGATTTGTCTATGTTCATGATACTGGTATGCTGCTACTGTTATATTATTTTGTTTGTTTGTTTCTCATGTACTACTCTCTTTAAAAAAAAAAAAAAAAAAGCCCTGGGTTAGATTCCCAGTATTGAAAAAAAGAGGAAAAGAGACACTGGTTCAGATAATGACTAATAATTCAAGGAAAATAATTCAAGAGTGTACTGGGAATATGGGGCCAAGGAAAGGCAGAAGGAGCTCAGAATTGAGACTGCAGGTGCCTGGGAGGAGATTTCCACATGGAAGTGATGCCCATAGGCAAGACAGTGCTGGGCAGTTCTGGATAGGAAAGCGAACAGTGTCGTGGAGGTACGGAAAGAATTTGATCTGCCTGTTGGAAAAACAAACAGTTCAAAGAGGTGGGGTCCTATGGTGCTAGAATGGTAGAGCTGTAGAGGGATCGTAAACATTCTTGGGTGTCACGCCAGAGTCCAAGCAGCAGCTCCATACCACAGTTATCTCCGTCTTTGTTCTGTTTGTGAAGAAACTGAGGTTTGGAGAAGGCTTGACTCTCACTGCAGACCTGGCCTCCAAGGCAACACCTTTCAATCTTAATTTACAGCACAAATGCAAAATAAAAACACGGCCTCTGGTGCCTGGCTGTGTGATTGGTTAGCTGTCGTGTGGCTGAGAAGAGAAAAGCTGAAGCAACTAATCAGACTTAGCAGCAGTATCATTGGTATTTTGCAATGGTGCCTTTAAAAACTTGCTGGAGAGCTCACACATCGCGTCCACCACAGGCAGGCGAACCCGGCACCTTCATGACTCTGGTGCCTGAAGAGTCCCTGGACCCCAGCAGGTGCCTCTCAATGCAAAGGAAATAAAACCAGTTCTATTTTCATCTTAGGGTAAAGGAGGCTATTACTTTCAAATTCAATCAAAGGAGCTGATTAGAAGTTGATGAGAAGAAGCAGGCACACAGATACATTTGAGACAAATTTATGTCCCTGCATTATGGGATTTGGAATTTTATTTATGAAATCCAGGATCCTGGAATTTCTACTTGACAGCTACCTCTTGTTTGTAGTATGGAGAATGCTGCAAAGTTCACAGGGTTTGGGATAAGATTCAAGTTCAAATTGCTTTTCTAGGGGCTGGGGATTTAGCTCAGCGGCAAAAGCTCCTGCCTGGCAAGAGCAAGGTCGTGAGTTTGGTTCCCGGTACCGGAGAAAAACCAAAAAAAAAAAAAACAAATTGCTTTTCTACTGTGTATGTGTGTGTGTATGTAAGTGTATATGTGTGCATGTGTGTGTGTGTGTGCACATGTGCACACACACACGTGCTCTCTGGGGATTAAACCCAGGGCCTCACACATGCTAAGCATTCTTCCCACCACTGAGCTATACCACCTACCTCTGCACTTTATTTGACCTCAGATAACTTCAATAAGTTTCCATATTTTCATCAGTAACACAAGAACCTTAACCCTAGTTTGCAGAATTGTTGGGAAGAATTAAAGATAAACTATGTAGAAGTCCCTGTCACATAATAGCTATGCAGTGAACTGGTTAACATTATTTCCTGTTTTAGTATTAAGTCCTGTACTTCCTGACAATAGTGATTTTGCTGGATAGACTTCCTAGCTTGTGAAAACTGCGAATATATTCAATAGCATAAATCCTGGAGGCATGGATCACTTCAGCTCAGCTGTTTTCTGTTTGTGAAAACATCAGCATTTATTTAGTAACTGATGTCAGAAGAGAGTTAAAGCAACCTACAGAATGATAGTGAAACTGCATCTAAACAAATCTATCTGTACTTAATTCCCTCCACTTTCTGATAGAAGGAGAGCAGTTTTATTAGAAAATAATCAGCGTGTGGATCTCTTTTCTTCCCCACACAGTCTCTCTACATCCACTACATAGAACCTCTTAATCTCACTGACTCCTGGTGAGTTGGATTCTGAACAGATAACGATGAATGTTATGCATAGTAGTTACTGCATTCTTCATTCTGTGGGAAATTGATTTGATGGGAACAACAGATTTTGAGTTCCAAGCTGGAGTGGTGTGGAAAGTTTACAAGAAAAAAGTAGATAACTCGACTAAGTAAACAGATCCTTAGAGAACTTATCATTTCCTCTCCAGAAAGGGTGAGCAGTCATTCTTTGGCTATGTATCTTATTCTTTACCGACATGAATCTGAGTTATAAAATCATTTGAGGCCTCTGCTGTTCAACCTTATAAAATGGAGCCTGTAGAAAGTTTCTACATACTGGGATGATCGTACTCCTTCCACAACCCCTGAGGAAGTTTTCATTAGAGCTTGAGATGTGTGGGCGATCAGGGTTTGTCATCCTCATTCTGTTTTCCTCCTAAGCAGGTCTCCTGAGAGTGTTAACTCCTGCGTTCTATCCCAACAGAGACTTCAATGCAAAAAATGTCAAATTATTACTCACATAATTTTGTGGTCATTTATTAGAGACGTCACAGTTGCTAAGGCCCCCTTCGCCTGTGAAGTTCACATGAGAGGGGTTCCAAGGTCATAGCAGTGATCCCTGCTGAAACACAGCACTCAGGAAGTCTGCATGCAGATCTCAGCCTGTAGGTGAAAGTTAGCACTTCACCTTTGACTCTCCCTTCAGCTGGGACAAGTTTCATCCTGTTTGGTGGTACGCATAAAAATCTAACAGACCAATTTTTTGCCTTTACAGCGTTCTGGAGTGGTTTGCTTTTCTAGTGAAAAAAAAATGAGGGGTGGTATTCCATGGTGTGATGGGCTCTTATTTGGGGGCAAGAGCCCCAGGTTCTTTCCAAGGGACCCCTTGTAGTTCCCTGGACCTCAGCCAGCCCCAGTGGAAGAAAATCAGGGAGGGCAGACTTTGTGTGTCCTGCCAGGTAGGGCCAGGATCCCTGGGAAAGTGTGGTCCTGCAGAATTCTCCATCAGAATCCTAATTAGGGCCTGCGAAGACTCCACTGACTTATAGGATCTTTTCTCTGACCTTGTGGGGTAACTACAGGTAGGTCCTTGTTTGAATGTCCTCTCATTCTTTCTGGATAGTCTCTTTACATGTGTGCTGTGGGCCTGTAGTCATTTGTGCCAATAGAGCTATGTCCTCGTTGTGGTGCCTTCCGCCATGCTGGAAATAGGAAGGATGGCTATTCAGGCAGAGCTCAGAGGCTCTCGTTGACTCCAAGTTCCCATCTGTTTCTTTTTGGACTTGGTCCCCTTGTTTCCTCTCTGTATTCCAGACCCCATACAGGGCACAATTGGAAAACTGTTCTCTCTCCTTGGAGCTTATATTTTAGGTGGTTTTCTACTGAAGGAGATGATGGGGCCAGAGTTCAGATGCTCTGAAAATTGAGGTTGCCCAAACTCAAAGGATTCTGCCACACCTTCCTAAGAAGCATCCAAGGGAGAGCATGTTTTGTTCATAAGGAAATATCTCCCTCTTCCAAGGAGAAAGCCTCTTCAAATGAGATCATTTTACTTCTCTCTTCTATGACTTTCCATGGCTTCACATCTCAGTAAAACAGAGTGATGGAAATGGCCATGGCGCTCTGAATAAGGAGCCCTCTTGTCACCTGTTGGGCCCTGTGCTTCCTCCTGCTTTTTTATGCAGTGCCAGCCTCACTTCCTCTTTACCTCCAGGGAGGCCCGCATGCTCCTGCCCAGGTCTCTGTACACGCACTGTCCTCTGCCTGCAAGCTCTTCTGCATGTGACTGAGTAGCTCACTTAATGGCACCCTCCGTGTCTTTTTCAGGTGCCACCTCCTTGTGTGATACTGTCCCAGACCACTCCTTCTGAAATGGCATATATAAGGGCTGGGGATTTAGCTCAGTGGCACAGTGCCTGCCTGGCAGGTGTGAGGTCCTGAGTTCTATTCCCAGTACCCCCCCCCAAAAAAAGTGATAAAATGGTGTATACAGCCCACTACAGTCTTCCTCTCCTCTTGCTCTGCTTTGTATTTATCCATAGCACTCATCACTATCCAGTGTACTGGGTTAAAGCAAAATATGTAAGAGACACAGCCTGAGGCTTTCATATATTGAGTTCTGATATAACAAACCTAACTTCATGCGTAAAGGAACCTAACTTAGTGTGTAAACAAAGTGAAACCTATCTAGTAGTATAGACTCGTGTAAGGAGTAATCATGATTCAGACAGCTACAAGCAGCTGGGTTTCAGCCAATCACAGGCAGCCAGCTCAGCACACCAGACCCAAATAAGGCAAATGCCCGAGGATAAGTAGCCAATCATGTGGTTCCTCTACATAGCTTCAGAGTTGCTGCTGGACTGAGCTCTCTGAACTCCTGGTTCTGAGTACAGCCCAATTCACAAATTGCTGTTACAAACTCTGTAGTTTATTTGAAAATGTTAAACATATGTATTTTGAAGCTGCATCTTATAATCTGTTGACTTCTTAAAATATAAACCCTTTGAGGGCAGAATTTACATTCCTTTTGTATTCCTATATCTCCTGCACCTAGAATAGTGTATGGCACATTCTGTGCTCAGTGAACACTTGTTCAATAAATGAATGCATGAATGAGTAACAGCGAATAGCAGCTAGTTCACTCTTTCCCAAGTACCATGTGATTCTCATAGTTTCTCCAGGGATGATCCAAAGTGCGCTCAGACTCCAACTGTGCCTCTGAAAGCATGAGATCTTCTGGATCCTCTTTGTTGGTCCCTGAAATGGTTGGTGTGCAATCATTCCTTGGTTCTTTGAATGCATGAACTGAATATCTCAAACTTCACCTTCCTGTGAGAACAGACGAAATCCTGATGAAATGGAAGCCACTCCCCCAGTGTGAGCAAGCAGGGCCTGTGCTGGAAACGTGGCACTCTCCCTGACACAACCAGGTGACCATCCACCAACTCCAAGCCGGCTCAACATTTTTGCTTCCCCTTGGCACAGGGATGCAGAGCTGAGGATTAACCAAGCAACCTGATGTAGATGAGGATAATGCCTGGGGACAGAAAGGAACAACCAGATCTCACAACTGTTGCTATTCAGACCAACAGTCTACCTGAACCCCTACCCTGCAGCCCACATGCAGCCGAGACCAGAAGGTTGCTCTGAGGAGCAGCCAGCTCTGCTTCTGTTGGGCTCCCCCGCGTCTTCAGTGGGCCCAGCTCCTTGTGAGCCTGAAACTACAGTTTTTGACAATGCACTTATAGGCAGATTCTCAGGCTGGTGAGGAGTGCAGAACTTACATTCTGCCCTGGCCCTGCAAGTTCTTCTTTTCCTTCCAGGTGCTTGTGCAAAACAACATTCCTTGACTTCTGCACATAACATAGACTTTTGTGCACAAAAGTCTCCTGTCTCTGGCCTTACAGCACAGCTTGCAGTTTATCCTCACTCTATTGAGAGACTCCTTAGTGTAGTAGCACACTCTTGGGTTCTGGCTCTTAAATTCACTCATAGTTTATCTAGAAGCAATTCTTACTCTCCCTTCACTTACAGCCTGGGGCGGAGAGTGGCCACTTGTGAACACATCACTAGTTCTCTCAGGGATTTCTGGAAAAATCTCCTGCAGACTTCCATGCATTATCCCACTGCCTATTTGTACATAAGCTCCTTAATGGAGCACAAACCAGCATAGCTTTGCTACATTCAAGGCTGTTATCCCTCGGAAAATCAATTTTCTTGTTCCACATCACAATGATGTTTCCTGGTAGAAAGAAAAATAGCATACTAAAATTATTCTTTTACTTTATTCTTAAATCTCAAATTATGACTTCCTATATTCCTTCATACCTTTAGTCTCCTCTTTCTTCTTCCCTCCAGAAACTTCAATTTGTCACACTCTAAGTCTTAGACTTGCGAAAACATGGATTTTTGCAAAATAATGCACATCTCTCAAGAGGATATGCGGCATGCTGTCTTTAGCCCATTTTAGGGATTTGGCGAAACCCAAAAATATCTTTTAGGATATAAGCAATAGAACTAGGAGATGTTGCTGATTGAAGCGAACAGCGTTTGGTGCCCACCTTGTAATCAGGAAAAACAGGAGTTCCTGGTACAGGTCCTGGCTGGTTCACTGCACATAGCTGCTTCTAAGGCTGCAAGGTCATGAGCTTATTCCTGGGCCACACTTTGCCGGTGTCACTATGCTCCATGCTTGCTGAGCCTCCTGTTCTTTTACACACTGATTTGCACACTTGCCTTGTTTGCTATGGCTTTGGGACAAACAGAAATATGCTGAAGTTTCCAACATGTGCTTCTCTTTGAAAACGGCTCAAAGCAGAAAAAAAAACATTGAGGACTGACTGTTCTTAGAGGAAGAGAAAGAAAATACGTAGGATTTGTCATTGCCAGGAAAAGTAGTCCTAAGCTTTCACCCAGCATTTTATACTATGCTTATATAAAGGCTGTTTGTAAACATTTCTAGCTGGTTCTCACATAGCAGCAGGACAGTCTGCAGGAAGTACTGTAGACTATCCCTAAATCTTTCTGCCGGAACCTACAGGCTTGGGCCGGTGCTACCTATACGTCTTTACTAGATAAGGTCTCTCTGTCGCTCGAAGACTCAGTAATTTTTATAAGTCAGTGTTTCTTGTGGAAAGAGTGCCCTGAGGTTGCTGCCTTGAGAATGTTTTTACTGAAAATGTGAACTGTTTTTATTATCAAATGTCTTTTAGCCTTGTGACCGGAAACAAAGTTTCACAAGGGTTGAACATTATAAACTTAAAAACAAACTAACCACCCCCCACCCACCCTGCACAACATACTTCAGCATTTTAATAGATGAAAATATCAACTTCTAGTTAAGGCTCACATTTGCAATCTCTGAAGTGGCCGACACAGATTCCACTTGGAATCGCTGTTCATTTCTTTGTCCCGGAATAAATGCGATACCATTATGTCTTGGTGACAACAGAAACAAGCTCTGGCCAGGACTGTGCATAGTTTGGGGATGAAGAAAATACGTTTTGAAAGGCAGTGGGCATTGCTGGTTATAGATTTTTATTAGGACCAGATGTGGGGCTCTGATGTTTAGTGGTAGACACGCTGTTATTGAGACAAGTCAGCTGACTGAGAACCATAATATCTTCTTTTTTAGGAAAGAGAAATATTAACAAACTGAATTCATAACCTTCTTCTTTTGGGGATTATCCAATCATCAAAAACAAACTCCAAGATATTTATGCATATACTGAGCCGTGTAGAGTGAAGCCGGGAGCAGTGTTTTTGTTAACAAATGTCCAGGCTAGAGCAGAGATTTAGAAAGTCATTATAAAAACTTTTTTTAAGCCACTGTGCTAACACTTCAGACCTCTCCACTTTACATTTGTTGATGGCTCCCGCCTCTAACAGTTTTCTCCTTTTAGGGTGTAGCTATGCTAATGCCAAGCTATACACAGCACGGTCATTTTGTATATTCTAGGATCATTTTTCTTTCCTTCAAGGACAATGGGAGCATTTAGGGTTACTTGCTTTCCAAACGTGGGCTGGGTTGGCTAAGGGGAAGATTTTAGAGATTCTGGATCATTTCCATCTCTTTCTGACCTCTACCTTTGTTCTCAAGTCATGTATCAAGACTCCTTCATACGAGAAAACCCTCCCCAAATTTCAAGTGACAATTCCACCCATCAAATTTTGGCTGGAACTTATTCGTCTGTCCTCGCCTGAGTTTCAAGGGGAGCTGAACATGAAGCAATTCTGAGTGGTCCTGTATCACTAGAGAATCAGGGCCCAACTTTGTAGAAGAGGAAATGGGTATTATGAATAGCTAGTAGTTGTACCGACATTGTACGAAATTACCGTCCTATCAGTAGGGTATGAGAGCTCCTTTTCATCATTATTTTCATTTAAATTTGGTATTGTCAGACTCGGTGAATTTTGTCAACTTGTCAAACTGAGTTTACCTGTCAATAAATAAACTCATTTAAAAAGTTTTATATCCATATTCTCCCCCCATTTCCTCCCCTTCACAGATAACCATTCTAGAGGATTTGCTATGTATCTTTGTTTATATGATACATACTGGATATTATGTGGTGTGAGTCTATTTCTAATTCTTTAATTTATAAAACTAACTCAATATCCTTTTTCACCGAGCAGAGTGTTTTCAGGATTTTGTTTGTTTTGCTCTTTGTGAATCCATTCTGGGACTTCTTACTGCTGTGCAATATTCTGTGATATTCATGGACAGAGCCTACTCTCCAGTGACAGATGCTGAGGCTGTCTCTCATCCCAAACATTATTTATATCTTACAAACCCTCTGTATCATTGCTACAGCTGTACAGATGAGGAAACCGAGGTTTGGGAATATTGAAGAATTTACCCCAATCTCCGTAAATAAAGAAAAACTACCAAAGAACCCACCTGCATGTAAGGAAGATAACTGTGCAGCCAGCTAAGCTCCCCTGCTCTGCATGTCGCCTCCCTTCAGCTGCAATGATGCCTCAAAGTTAAGAGAGGTTCTTGAGTAGGGACACTATTCTTCAGAACAGGACTTGCCTAGCACGTGTGAGGCTAGGTTTCATCCCCACCACCAGCAACAACAACAACAAATCAGAGATTCTTCAACCAAGATTGAATGGATAATGGACCTTTTAAAATGTGGCATAAAAAGCCAGGCACGGTATCATGTGCCTGAAATCCCGGCACTTGGGAGGCTGAAGCAGGAAGATCACCCTGAGTTTGAGACCACCCTGGGCTACATCGGTGAGTTCAAAGCCAGCCTGTACTACCTAGTGAGACCCTGCCTCAACAAACAAATCAACAACAACAAAAATAAAATGTGGCTCGTGAGTTCGGTTCCCGGTACCGGAGAAAAACCAAAAAAATAAAATAAAATAAAATAAAATAAAATGTGGCATATATACAAAATAGAATATTATTCAACCGTTAAAAGGATGAAATCCTATCATTTTCAGCAACACAGAACTGCAGGATATTAAGAAGTGTAATAGAAATATATGATATCTAAATTTTTTTAAAAATTCGTGACTGTAAAAGACACATTGCCATTAATCCTCTCCAAAAAATACTCCCATTGTTTCAAACACACATATTCCATCATTCTGCCACTTTCTTTCTTTCTTTTTTTTTTTTTTTTTTTGTCTTTTTGTGAAGGATTTCACTACGCAGTTCAGGATGGCCTGGAGCTCACTTTCTAGCTCAGGCTGGGCTCAAACTCACAACGATCCTCCTGCCTCAGCCTGTCAGTTGCTGGGATTACAGGCATGTGCAAGCATATTAGGCTTTCTTGCCACTTTCTGAAGCAGTTCTGGAAGCTCTTTTTATCAAGTGTCTTTAAGAAGTGTGTTGATGAATATACAGTGAATGCTGCTGCTGCTGCTGAGTGCCATCTAAGGAGTGGCAGACTGGTAAGAAACATTACAGTGCGTCTGCTACATCCACCTTATTCACCAGATCTGGCACTGTGCAACTTCTGGCTCTTCCCTAAAGTCAAAATTACCATGAAAGGTAAACATTTTGAATCAGTTGGGGACATTGAAGCAGCAACTAAAGACAAATAAGTACAAGTAAAGAAGCTCATGCAAAATACTTCCAGAACTGCTTCAGAAAGTATCTAGAAGGATGGGAAAAGTGTGTTTGAAGCAAGGGGGATTCATGGCAATGCGTCTTTTACTATAATAAATTTTTTAATTGTAAATACTAATTAAAAATATTTCATACATTCACGTAGTGTCACCCAGTGAAAGAAGATGCAGAAAGTCAAATATTCCATATTCTCATTCAAATGTGTAAGCTAAGATAAGCTGAAAGCAGAGAAGAAAGTGAAAGCGTGGTTACTGGAAGTTAAGAACAGGGAAGAAGAGACAAAGGAAGGTTGGATAGTGAGTATAGTTACGCAGGAAGAGTAAGGCCTAATATTTCTCAGCACGGTAAAATATGGTTTACAACAGTTTATTGTATATTTTATAAAGAACCAGAAGAGTTTCAAAGTTTCCCAAGCCAAAGAAATGGTTAATGTTTAAGCAGATGTAAATGCTGGTATTCTTGTTTGATCCTTATACTTTGCATACCTGTATCAAATTATCACCCTGTACTCCATAAATATGTGTAATGATTACATGGGATTTAAAAAGAAAAACGATTAAATTGAGTTATAGACAAAAAATAGAGATTCTTTTATTTAATAATTGATCTCTGCATTGAATCCACATAGATCCTAATACTCGCATGGGTATTTGTGCTTTGCAGTTAAATGAGTTTTTGCCCCTGTCTTGGTAGTAAAGGACCAGGTGAGCTGTGTAGCTATGGAAGGTTAGGGGGTAGGGTACCAGGCGGCTGTGTGTTCAGCTCTGAGTATATGCAAACCTAGCCAACAGTGGCTTCCACACATGGCACTGTAGCTACCCAGGTACTTCTCAGTGCTTCACGTCCAATGAGTGGCATCTGGACCATCTGGGGTTAGTAGTACAAGGTTTCAGCTTCCCCCCAGACCTGGATCTTATGCGTGCCCAGATGATTCCCAAGTTCACTTGGGTCTGGGAACTACAAGGTCATTCTCTATATAACAAGAGACTCAGATCTTGGCAGGCAGGGCTGGTCCCCCGGTACTAGTAGTGGCATTGATGACCCTGGATTCTTGTGTTCTCCTGCTCTGACCTGATGAGCATGAGGCTTTCATCTTCTTGGGAGTGAGATATGATTTTGATACTCCATATGCATTCCATGTCAGGAAAAAAAGGTGAATCCAGAATGGGTGGCACCTCTATCAGGAAATCTTTTCCTAGATGCCTTCAGCTTATGTCTCCTTGGCAGTAAAAGTCACACAGCCATGCACAGGTGCAGCAGTCTGCCCAGGGGAGAATATGAATTATGTACATTGCCATTGTCTTCTGTACTGGTCCCTGTCACTATAACAAAATCCCTGAGAAAACCAATGTGCAAAGAAAAAGGGTTTGTTTTGACTCATGGTTGGGAGATATCAGTTCATGATTAACTGATGCCATTACTGTGGGCCTGTGGTGAGGCATCCTATCATGGTGCGAGCACATGGGACAGCAAAACTGCTCACATGAGCCAGGTGGCAAAACAGAAGCAGGAGGAGACCAGGGTCCCACAACCCTCTTTGGGAATGACACACCCAGTGACCTCAGGACTTCCCACAGGCCCCACCTCTTGAAGGTGCTATCACCTTCTAATAATACCAACATGGGTTTTAGGGGGACATTCAGAATCCACACTTGTGCCCTGTTCTGTTAGTAGGAAGAATGGGGAGGTGTCATACGTAGGTGAATCAGCAGGTGCTACTGTTTGCACTGCAAAGCAGAGATGGGAGAACCCAACTAGAAAGGTCAGGAGTCAAGAATGGCCTTGACCCGTTCACCACTTTTCTGGAGCCTGGCCTCACCAGAGAATGTGACCCTTCACCAGCCAGTATACTGGAATGAGATTGCTATTTCACCTTCGTGAACAACAGTTCCAGTTCCCTTCTGTCCTCAGAGATCACCGTTCCCCACAGTTGGCCCTCAGCAAATCTGAAACACTAGCCTCGGTGGTGAGACTGTACCACACCCTGCCAAACCGGAAATGCAATTGGCAAGGAGTCAGAATCGGATGAAGGAGGGCTTGTTAGGATGAGTTTGTTTACACTGGGTCCCTGAAGCGTGGGAGAAGGGATCGTCGTTTATTTTTGTCTCTCACTCGAGCCTGCTTTGTTTTCCTGAATATTTCTATGTGTTGACTGACTCTCCAGCTCAGGGGAATCGTTTTGTTTTGTTTTGCTTTCACTTACTTTCAAGGTGTACCTGGGAATTGGTTCCTAAACGGAAAGAAAATATGTTTATTTATCTCAGTCCTTCAAGGGCCCCGTATGAAAAAGAAACCCCAGACCTGCCCTGTCTTAAGCACTGGGAGGTGACGAAGTACCTGCGAGCTCCTATACAGTCTCCCGGGACAAGCTTGCTTCCGCCAACCTCCTGGCCAGAGGGGCGGGTCTCTGCCGCTCACCAGAGGCCTGAAGTGTTTCCTGGCTCCTAGGAGTGGTTGTACCCATCAACACTACAGGTGGGTCCTAAACAGTGCCAAGCAAGCAGCTGCACAGCCCAGGGACTTTGAGCTTTCACAGCGCTCCGCTCTCTGTATCCCTGCCAACTCGCGCACACCTGGGATCTCACCAGCTGCCCGCCCACCACAGCCCCTTCCCGCCACGTGACCTAATCCCCTTACACCTGCTCCTCTGCGGGCAGCCCGCCCAGCCCCACCTTCCCAAGGAAGGCCCGGGGAGGTCTGAACAAGACCTACCTTATTCATGCCTTCAACAGCCAGCTCCTACCAATTTCATGGCAAATTACGAGAGATTAAGGTTTACTATGAAGCAAAGCCAAACCTGACGATTAATCAGCTTGGTCATTTGGGGATCGAATTAAATTGGACCTGAGGCTTCAGCCCTCAGATGGAATCAGAGTCTCTCTTTTGGCATGGCACGTGTGCGTGGGGCTGAGAATGCAAACACGGGTCCCCATCCTCCTTCTTTGCAGATAGACGTTGGTTTATAATTTTAAAACAGAGCAGAGAGGTGAAACAAACACTAGAACTTGGGTTTCTAAAGTGAATGCAGGGCTTCCATTCAGCAAAGATTTATTTTGTCCTTTTGCCTGAAGTGTCTTTCAATTTTATGCTGGGGCATAAAATACCACAAGTCTGAACAATACCAGGGAATTCAAAATCCAGTGAAGAAGACAGACAAGCTGTTAATATAAATGTGATTGTGTAGCACGAGAAGATAGAAAAAGCTGTAGCAATAACCCGTTCTGATTGGGCCTTAGCAATGACTTTATAGAGAGGGTAACCTCTGAGTGAGTCCTGGCAGGAGAGTGGTAGTTTTCTACTTTCCTTTTCTCTTTGGGAAGACATTGTGGGTGGCTTGTGGCCAGGATATTGTCTTTCATTGTGTCTGACATTGTTTTGTACCACTGTTGCTCCTAACACTCTGTGCAGGGGTGAGTAGTCCCGGGCTGAAAGCGGCAGTCACCTTTAGAAACTGGCAACAAACCTGAATCACTCTTCTGGGGCCACCTTTCCTCAAGGAAGTAATAAAAGTACTCTAATGGCTCATGGCAAAACACACAAAAGTCTTTTTCTGATTCCCTCACTAGCTTGTGACTTTGGACACAAAATATATTCTGTGGGTCCATTATAGTCCTTTTTCAAGTGATTTCTCTACAATAGTGTCGATCAATCCACAAATAAGTTGCCAACATTCACGATGTAGTTGGTGTGATTCGCTGACATTTTCTCTGAGTCATAAGAGATGAAAAATGGGGAAGTGAAACATGTTCATTGTAATATCTAAGTTAATAGCCTTCTTATTTTAAAACAGCATCATTTTCAAAAATCCCTGGAGTAACCACCAAAACTTTTATGTAGTCTGCAAAGTTTACAATTCTAATAATTCTTTGCCACCCCACCCCACCCCACCACACACTCTGCTGGGCCGGGGGCTCAGTGCTCCTTGTTAATATTTGCCATCCTCTGGAAACACACGGGATTGCATTCCTTTAGCTCCTTGAGTTTAGGCAGGCCATATGTCTCATTTTTACCAATGAAATATGAGTGGAAATGGCATTTCTCGCCTGCGTCAAAGCCTCTAACTGCCAGCATTCAGTTGCCCACCTTTCCCTCTCTTCCTGCCTCTGCATCAGGGGAGTTCATTTTGACAAGGAAGCACTTTTTTGGGTCGACCTAAGTAGGAAACCTTCTCTGAAGAGTCACATGGGATTGCCGTGGTTTTTGTTAATGATAATAATAGTGGTCATGGTAATAACAGACCTTGTTTGTTTCTTTGAAAGCTGCTAGGATTCAGGGGTTGATTGTTAGTGCAGAATAACCTAGCCCATCCTAACTAATGCAACAGCTAGAGTCACCATTACAAACTATCCGAGAATGGAGTAAGTCAGTATGTACCCATCCCAGGTGGATTGATGAACACAAGTTGATTTAAGGTATTTCTGTGCATGGTGAGGCCTTTTATGAATAAGCCTGTGGCCCTTCACACAGATTGTCTCACTTTAATTCTCACAGCAATGTAATATGATGGATAGTGCTACCCGTATTGCACAGATAAGAGATTCAGAGGATACAAGTAAATTGTCCTTGATTACGTGCAAGTAGCCAGTGTGAAGCCAGAGCCCAGGTACCTTCCTTTATCCTTGCTGCCCTCCAGAAACTGCTCTAGAATACTGCTGTGTAGTAGTTTACACATATTCACATAAAGCCAAAGCCCCCGTGGACAAGGAAATTAGCAGTCCTTTTTTCCTTATGGGGTCTCTAAATTTAGTTTTACCTTAATTCTAAATCAACTGTTGAAGGAGTTTCTCTTCAACATCAAAGAAACCAGACAGGTGAATGTTGACGGAATGGGGGCAAATCAATCCCAATATCCAAACTCCCAACCAACCAAATAATAGGGCAACATCATTATTTATGGAACACAGGCAAGGTTTTGATGTAATACATATATTAAACAACAAAATCATCCAGAATTTCAAAAATTCTCCAAATGTTGCCCACACTCTGTTTTGCTGGGAAAAAAAAAAAATTGGTTGTACCCCAAACAGGCCAAGTGTTTATCAGTTTTACTTCAGTGATCTCCAATGAAGTTTCCACAACATCATGCAGTAGTTTGTTTTGCTAGCACCCTTGAGTTTGAATGAACTCCCAAGTTTCCTCTTATTTCCATTTGTCCTCAGGGTTATTATACACACAGCAGAAGGAAGCTCTGTGAGAGAAGGGGCCATGGTGGTCTCATTGTTGATGGATCTCAGTGCCCAGCACAGTGCCTGCCAGGCAGTCAGCCCTTAGAAACATTTGTTAAGTAAATAAAAATAAAGGGCTCATGATCACTGCCATAGATTATAAACTAAACACAAAAATAAGAATGTGGCTTTACCAAAAGGAGAGAAAGATCTGCTCTAGTCATCACATGAAGGACAATCCCCAATGATCTGGTTATGCAACCATCCTTAACTAAGTCCCACAGTTCTTGTTATGATTCCTCCTTATATAAACTGAAAACCTACTTAGGTGCTTCTGTGTAATGTGCACTCACCTAATATTACTAAGAATTATATGGCTATTACTTTGAGAAAGGAAGAAATTTACATTGGGCTTTTGGGGAAAAGAAGATCAAGTAGCAACTGGGCTTGGGTACCACAGGTATAAGCACATGGCAGGCTGAATGAGCAGTGGACGTACATCACAAAGTGGCTGTTAAATAGCAAGAGGCTGTTGGAGGAAGCCCGGGTTCCTCTTTGAAGTAGATTGGCCTGGCTCAGTACCAGCCACTGGTAACGAGACCTCCTGATGTGCCCATCTCTTTGAAAAATAAATCATTTCTAATTAGGCAAGTCTAATTCCAATGTACATACCATCATTCCTCAGTGAAAGTCAGAGTCACGAAACAGATGCTAGAGTGCCAACATATATAGCTAGATGGTAAATATTTTTAAAATACGTAAGAAATATCACACAAGTACAAATGGGTATCTCAAGTCCGGCTCCAAGGAATCTGCAACTTCCCATGAATGTGACTATCCTCCTTCACGCACTTACACCAGCTCTAGACCCTGGGCTCAATTTCCTTTCCTTCTTGCACCTGGTGACCATGCATGTAGTCTTAGGGAAAAATTTAAATAAATCCTTTGTCTGCTAGACCCATGCAGAGTGGGACTGTAGTGGAAGGCAGTGCATATGTTACCAGACTGTGAGCTCTTTGCTGAGTGATATAAGACTCATTTTTTAAAAATCCTTGTAAATCTGGGTGTGGTGGCACATGCCTGTAATCCCAGCATTCAGGAGGCTTAGGCTGGAGGATCACCAAGAGTTTGAGACCAGCCTGGACTCCACATAGTGAGTTCAAGGCTAGCCCAAACTAGATAGCAAGACTCTGTCTCAAAAACCCAAAAATGTACTGATTAATTAATTTTAAAACAAAAATTCTTTCAGAATCTTGCTTTACATTAACTAGACATCTAGGAAGTGCCTGTTGTATAGGTTAAGTACATGCCTAAATCCAAAGATTTAGGTATGTCCAAAGATTTAGGTAAAAACAAAGCTGATTTTATCCTCATACACTCTCTATAGTAAATAGGATGTGGCCAGCCTTTTTTAATATTTTTGAAGGCTGAATAATATTTTAATGTCTTTATATATCACATTTTGTTTATCCATTCATCCATCATTAGACATATCAGGTTCTTTCTTACAGAAGGATCCAGCCCAGAATGCAGGCTGTATTTCACTAGCACAGTTCTTCACTCTCCTTCTGTTGGAAATCTTTTCACTCCATGACCTGGTGCACTTTTGGGGCACACAGGGCACACTGACTGGTAGGGTGCTCCTCCATGCGGATACACTGGCTGCTCCTCACAGTTGGATTCAGGCTGTGCATCTTAGGTAGGGAAAACACAGAAGGGTGCTGGGTTCCCTTTGCATCTTGCTAGGTGCTGAGCAATTTCAATGTGTCTCCTTCTTGGCGGCATTCAATTCAGCTACTTTAGATAATGTTTGCCAGACTTTTCTGTGGCATAGTTATTCCTTTTTCCTTTCAAGATAAGTATGTTGAAGAGTGATGCTTTGATATTAGAAAATTTCCATCTTATTTATAAATATGTAAGGATTCAGTTTTCTGTTTTACTTGATAGGTTAAAACTTTTGTTTTAGTATTGAGGATTGAATCTAGGGCCTTGAACATACTAAGCAAGTACTCTCCCCTCCAAGGTACACACCTGGCTCTTTCTATTTTATTGTGAGATGTGGTCTCTAAGTTGCCCAGGATGCCCTCAAAGCTAAGATCTTCCTGCCTCAACTTCCTGAATAGCTGGGACTACAGCCTATGCCACTCTGTCTGGTGAAACTGTTTATAGAATTGTCATATTACTCAAATTATTCTCTATTTGGAAACCATTCAAGCTGGCTTCTATGCTTTCTAACATGACCCACCTTTTGGACATTTTCTTTTTTTGTTTGTTTGTTTTTTTCTCCAGTACCGGGAACCAAACTCACGACCTTGCACTTCCCAGGCAGGCACTTTTGCCGCTGAACTAAATCCCCAGCCTCTTTTTGGACATTTTCTTAGTCTCTGGTATACAAATGTGTTTCAGGATGGTGCTGTCTGCACCTGCCATGGAATTAGCCATTTCTCCATGGAAGAAGGTGGAAAGCAATTTGAAATATAATCTAATTCAACCATCAAGTTTTATTTAACAATTATTTAATTTCTAAGGACAATTTTGTTTACTCTAAGAAAATTTGAGTATTATATTATTTAAAACTTTTGCAAAACCACTGTTTTATAGTCATTCATTTTTTTAAATAGAAGATCTAAAAGAAAGGTAGAAGGACTAGTAAGTCCAGCTACTAGGGAGGCTGAAGCAGGAGGATTACAAGTTCATGACCAGGCTGGAGAACTTAGGGAGATCTTATATCAAAATTTAAGAAATACAGAGACCTGGGGGTATAGCTCAGTTTGAAGGCCTTGAGTCCAAGGAGGAAGAAGAGGAGGAAAAGAAGGAGGAAATTCCAGGAGGAAGAAGAGGAGGAAAGGAAGAGGAAGAACAAGAGAGGGGAGGAGAAGGGAGGGGCAGAAGAAAGGAAAAGGAGGAGAAAAAAGAAGAAGAAGAGGAAGAGGAAGAAGAGGAGAAGGAGAGGGAGAAGGAGGAGGGAGAGCAACAGCAGCAACAACAAAAACTACTAATGGCATTTTCTCAGTGGTTAATGGCTAGTCACAGACTTTCTTTGTCCTGTTTAAATGTGTTTGTCTTTCCCTTCAGTGACTTCCCAGTAGAGGAACTTGCAGAACCATGAACTGCACTGTGTTTCAACAATTTGTTTTGTAAAGAAGTTAAAAGAAAAAAAAAAAAAAAGAAGTTATAAGAAGGGTCAGTGACCTCATTCTTGACACTAATGTTGAACTGAGAGAAATGAGCTTAATTCTATTTTTGCTGTCTCCTCATTCCCCCATACACACTCAGCTCATGTACTTCAGTAAGTGTAACTGCATTTATAGGGACAATGGGGCAAAGTGACCACAACTGGAATTCCATGGGGAGATCTAGGCAGCAGATAACAGCAGAAGTAGCTTGCTGGGGAGCTGCGCTGTAAAGAAGGCTACAGACAAACTTGGGCCTGAAGAATGGCACCCACTTAACAACTGGGCAGAGACGAGGTGGGCCTGGAACAGGCACAGAAAGATGAATCTGGAACCAGTTCTTTCATGATCCTGGCTTGGCAGGGGATGGGAGGAGTTTATAAAAGTGCAGTAGGAACCCTGTGTGGTGGTGCACGCCTGTAATGCCAGTACTTGGGAGGCTGAGACAGGAGGATCACGCTGAGTTCCAGAAAAATCTGTGCTACATAGCGAGTTCAAGACCAGCCTGGACTACAAAATGAGACCTTGTCTTTAAAAAGTAACTTAATTAATGAATTAACTGCAATAGGGAAACAACCTATTTGGGGAAGTTGAATGGATTTATGTCTCTTTAGCCATGTGGAATCTTTTAGTGGTGCATTTCAGATAGGCTGAGGTCAACTGCAAATAGAAAACTCAACAAGAATGGCCTAAAGGAGCAGGGATAGCTTCTTTTCTTAGGAGTTTGGGGATTAATGGTTACTGGAAATGGCTTAACAGCTATTGAGGGCCAATATTTCTGTGACTCTATTGGTTTTCCCTTCTAGTTCCAGGATGGTACTATAAGTATGGGCATCACATCTGCAATTTTTTTTTTTTTTTTGAGACAAAGTCTTATGATATTGTCCAGGCTGGGAAAAAGAAAAAGTAGCATTGCTGGAAATATTGGTCATCTTTTATCAGGATGACACAAGCTTATCCAGAGCCCTGCCTTGTACCGCCCACACTGAATATTAGCCCGAGTTCTCACATCTCCACCCTCGCCTACAAAAGACACTGGCAAAACAAGTATTTAACTTTCCCAGTTTCTATGGTAGAAGCAGGAAAGAACAACCTGATTAGAAATCAGTATTAGATCTGTCAGTCATTTTGTCTGCTCAAGAAAATTGCTGAATTATTTTCCACAGATCCTTTAGAAGACCAGGAAGGTTTTAGTTGAACATAAGAAAAGCTTTCTTGGGGGCTGGGGATTTAGCTCAGCGGCAAAGCGCCTGCCTGGCAAGTGCAAGGTTGTGAGTTCGGTTCCTGGTACAGGAGAAAAACAAAAAAACCAAAAAAAAAAAAAGAAAAGCTTTCTTAACATTCAAGTCAGGCTACTCATGCTGATGTATTTAAAGAGCCTCAAATTGAGAAATATCCTCCTCGTTATTAGGCATCTTAAAAAATTAAATACTTCGTTGCATAAAGCCAGAGACTGAGTGGATGGTTTCACTAGATTTCTTGTCATGGCTTCAAACCTATACATTGTCTATCTCTCAAAGTACGGGAAATACAAAAATCCAAACGGAAGAAATGCCACCCTGCTAGCCCCTAGCCCTCTTCTCTCCATCTCCTTTACTGGAAAACTTCCAAAGGCACTGTGTCTTAGCAGTTCTGAGTGTAATGCTGTACCCTTATTCAAAACTGCTTTCAAATATGTCAAGAAAAAAAAAACCTTAATAAATAAGGTATAAGTAAAATATCAGGAAACCAAGATTTGTGTAGTTCATCAAAATGTATTTGGACACAACTAAAAATTGGTCGAAGGGCCTATTAAGTAGATGGGAAGGAATTTGTTGAATATGCCATGGGGATTTTATAATATAGTCACAAAACTTCTCTAGACATAATATTATACAAGACTGTGTGTTATGCTTATTTTTAAAGCAAACACATTTGTAAATCGCTTAGGCGAATGTGTTGAGAGCTCGTGGTTTATTTCTGCTGCTCATTGCACTATCGACTTGGCTGCACCAGGTTCAATGGTGGCAGTGGTTAACCTTTTCCAGACAATTCTTAATCCCTAGGGGACGAGAGACAATGAAGTATTGTGAACTTACACAAGATTTGCAAATGTGGTGCAATTTTGGTGTAACAGTACCCTGCACCTCACAAACGCACCCAAGATTCCAGCCAGCCTGGGCTTGTCAGCCGGAAAAACACGAGAGTGGTTGAGATAAAGTCCTTTTTCTGCACGAGGCTTACAGTCTAAACCAGACTTTCATCCTCTCCAGTCTTTTAAATAACCAGAATGAGAAACTGTTCCATAATAAATAAACAAATGATCTCTTTCACCACATTTATTTTTATTACACTACCACACTGTTTCAGAGAAGCCTATTAGCCTCCATCGCCTCTGCAGTCTTGATAGTTGACAGTTTTGTTCTCATCATGCACAGAACGGCAAGCTATCTTTAGTTCATTTTATCCAAGGGATTTTTTATTAGTATATGTTTGCAGTGCATTGATCACAGGGGATGTGCACACACATGACACATCTTAATTCATTGTTGGCCCCCTCTTCTCCCCTCCCTCCAGCCCTTCTTCCCCTCCTCATTCCCAAAAGGTCTATTTCCACTTTTTTTCAATTTTTTGCTTTCAATCCTTTTTCTCTTTCTTTCCTCTCCCCTGCCCCAACCTCTTGTTCCCTTTTCTATTTGAAAAAGTCCTGGGGCTGGGGATTTAGCTCAGTGGCAAAGCGCCTGCCTGGTGAGCGCAAGGTCATGAGTTCGGTTCCTGGTACCGGAGAAAAAAACAAACAAAAAAAAAAAACAAAAAATCATGAGTTCGGTTCCTGGTACCAGAGAAAAAAACAAAACAAAAAAAAAAACAAAAGAAAAAGTCCTGCCTTCCTAATATTTAGCCTCCTTTTTCTCCTTATTTATACCTTTGGTTTCCTACACAAGAGAAATAATACAATATTTAAACTTGTATGCCTGATTTATTTCCTTTAAGATCACGGTCTGGAGATGCACCCATTTACCTAAAAGTGCCTCAACTTTATCCTTCTTTATGGCAGACTACTATTCCATTGTATATAAATACCATTTATGTTGATGGACATAGAGTCTGCTTCCAGAATTTAGCTCTTATGAGTTGTGCCGCAATACATGGGTGTGCATGTATCACTTTGGTCTGAAGACTTTAACTCTTTCAGGAACATACCTAGAAAGGGAATAGTTGAATCAAATGGAGCTTTTAGTTTTAGTTTTTTGAGAAATCTCAATCTAGCAGATTTTTACTGAGCATCTACTTATGATCTAATGCTTCGAGAGTTGAAAGTATGTGCTACTGCTAACCCTTACACCATCACAAGGTAGTTGCTGTTAGCTACATTTTTACAATTAGAAAAGACTTAGACAAAATAAACAACCAATTCATACAGCTAGTCCATGCTTCTATTAATTGTCCTGTAAACTCGCCTTAGGTGGGGAGTTAGATGACTCCTGAGGGAACATCCTCAGAGAGACCAGGGAAGACCTAAACTTCACCTGGGGGCCTCAAATCTCTGACCTGCTTGCTAATCACCTGAGTAACATTCAGTTGTTTAGCTTCTGTATGGGCTAAATTCAGGGTTGTGGGAAACAAATGAGATTATATACATGAGAGTGGCTTGAAAACTGGAAAGTAGTATACCGTATAAAGAACAATTATGTTCCTCATTTACAATGTAGAAGGACTGAAAAATTGCAGGAGGTGTGAGAGAATACTCCAGCTCAATTTTATAAATAAAATGTCTTGTAAAAGATCATTCAATTATATGACTTCCAGGAGGGATAATGAAATTAAGCTCTTTGTGTCATAATCCCTTTCTTATTGGTATTTGTGGCATGAAATTCTGAAGTGCATTGACCTTAAGCATCAGCTCAACCAAGGTTAAGAAGGTTCAGAGCACATCTGTCTTGCTTTCCTGATCTTCCAAAGGTCAGGTGTGAGGACTTACCAGACAAAGCTGTCTAGTGGGATACCACTCACAGCTTTTGCTCAGAAAGTTCGTAGTAATTGGAAGAAATGGAAGGTAGGTAGGGACCTGAGTCCCCTCCATGTGGCCATAGGCAAAACGCAGAAGAAGGCTTGGAAATGTTTTAGATCTAAAAACATAGACATGGAAGAAAGAAAACCAGAGTGATTTTTGTTGGTTTAAGGCCTCTATAAAAGTGGTGGTGTGTGGCCCTCTTCGCGGACAACGTGTCAGTCTCATATAAAAGTGGTGGTAAGAGCTCTGATTCACTTCTTAAGCCCAAAGGCAAGGCACATTTCCTAAAGCCCACTATCTTACCTTCCCAAATTCCCTCTCCAGAACCTGGTCTTCCTTCCTTCTGTCCCTCACCAGCCTATTCTTTATTTCCAACCTGCCCATCTGTCTGCAGAGTTTATGCTGCTGTTTTTGTCTTTTAATACTTCCTTGGAGGGACCAGCCCTTAATCAAAAGCACATGTAGTGTCTTCCAGACATTGGTTTGCAAAGATGGAACTGTGCCATACAAGAAGAACACAGCCTGCCAGGAACGCAGAGGAGTGGAAGTCCAGTCCCAGCTCTGCCTTTGCATATGGCAGCACCCGAGGCAAGGCCATTAGGCTCCTGGAGTCTCGGTTTCCACCTCTGAAAGTGGGGATAATTCTTGTTTGTTCCGCATAAATCCAATCAGGTGTGTGTAGAAATGCTTGCAAACACTGCAGACCTAAAGGGTCCCATTTCTTCCCCCTTATCCCCCGACAGATGCAGTCATTTAGTAAACGATGATGGAGTACCTAGGTGGTTGTTCTCAATCTAGAGTGGGCCGCAGTGGGCAAGGCCCTGCTGATACAACAGGAAATGCAGCATGTCCCCTGACCTCAGGATCTCTCCTAGAAATGGGGTACAGCACTCTAAATGGGCAATTAAAATACACTGTGCGAAATATCATAAATGAACAGAAGACAGGCGCTCAGCTCCGATGGAAAGGTTCAGCTGGAAAAGGGCTGACTCAGGATGAGCTGATCTGGAAGGGCAAAGGAACTCTCAAGAAAAGGAGGAGGTAAAGGGCATTATGGGCAGAAAAGCCACACATGCAAAGGGAAGGAAAATGAGACTGTGGAAGTTTAGGGTACTGCAAGTACGTCGCTAGAGCTGGGACCTGCAAGGGACCGGGGAGAAAGGACATGCAGAGCCAGTAGGAGGTATATGCTGGAAGTCATGGTGGGTGCTCATGAAGATGCATATCAGTACAGGGCTCATGGAACACCAGGTAATTTTCCACTACATGTATGTGGTGGATTAACTAATGGTCAACTTGTAACACCCAGCTGAACTGTATCCGTGTGTTTCTGGGTCTGGAAGGCCCACCTGAGGACTGTCACCAACAGCACAAAAGGAGAACTGGAGGGAAAGATGCTGTGCTGTTGATTCTCCTGGAGAAGATTGCCATGCTGGTTTTCCTGATGTGAATTCAGCAGTTTTCATTATCAGAGGAGCTCCCATCCTCACAGCCACTGAGGATGGCTGCAGTTCTTTTTGGGGGAGCTCTGGTCCTTACCTTGAGCATCACTTCCTGGCTCCAGTGCACTTCTCTCAGCTGGTGGCACAGATCCTTCACCCCACTGCCACGGACTTTCTAGGTTTCGCTACCGACCTTTGGACCTTCCCAGTGCAGATCCTTGATACAGACTAGCATGAGACATTGTCGTGGGCTCTAGGTCTCCATTTGGTCTCATGGAGGACATTGCCATGGGCTCCAGGTCTTCAGCTGGACTCATGCAGGACATTGCCGTGGGATCCAGGCCCTCAGCTGGATTTTTTGGGTCTCTAGCGCATGGACAGATCTCCTGCACTCTTTTGCATTTGACTTTTGAGTAAATATTATAAATAATCCTATAAGGGGCTGGGGATTTAGCTCAGCGGCAAAGCACCTGCCTGGCAAGCGCAAGGTTGTGAGTTCGGTTTCCGGTACCGGAGGAAAACCAAAAAAAAAAAAAAACCAAATAAATAATCCTATAAATTGTGTCCTGTATTAAATCCATTCCCTTGCAAACCCTGACTACAACAATGTATTAACTCCTAATTCTCCCAACAACCCCACAATTATCCATTCCCAATTATTACCCATGGCTTACAGAAATGGAACTTAAAGCACAGAGAACTCAAGCAACTTGCCCACAGTCAAATCATTGGAAAGTTTGCCAAGAGATTGGGTTTTGCCCCAAGATCACTGGGAACCCACCAAGAAATGGGCAGTAGGCTCTGAAGGGGACCATATTTACCCGTATTTATTCTAGTACCTGTTTCCAGTCTTTTAGATATTTTCTTGACTGACTGATAAAGTGTATGTCACTTTCTCATGTGGAGATTAATATTGTTTGCTTAAATACTTAATGATTAATTATCTCTTGAACTTATCAATAAAACAGTCTAGTAAATGAAGTCTTCTGGGATGAAGTAGATTATAAATGGAAATTTATACTTAATGGTCGATTATACTTAATGATCAATTACCCTGGCTAATTTTGTTTTTCTTCCTTTCCCTAATAATGTTTTGTCAGAGATAAATAGGAGAATCAGTAGGGTTGAAAAATACAAAAATTTACAAACAATACGATATATACATGCAACCTTAAACCATTCTGATTTTTCTGCATTTCATTTAATTTTCAAGAATTTACTTTCAGCAAATAATCAGGTATACTAAGTTACACACACCAGAAGATTATAGTTCAGGTGACAGACACAGATTTCTCTGGATGCTTGAATACTGGGAAATCTTTCTGACCAAGTTTTTTTTTTTTTTCTTCAAGTACCAGAAATCGAACTCACGATCTTGCACTTGCCAGGCAGGCGCTGTGCCACTGAGCTAAATCCCCAGCCCCTGAGCAAGTTAAGACTAGTTTACCACCACTACCAGTGTTAGTGGGGTACTCAGCCTTTTTTTTAAGCTCTAGTTTTCCTCTTTCATCCCATGAGACTGTGGATAGCCCTTGGGTATGAGCAGTACAGGCATTTAAGAAAGATCATTTGGAGTATACTTGTGTGTACACTGCTGTGGCCAGCACCTCTTCTGAGGACATCACAACCCCTTGGGCAAGAATCAGACACAGGGGTGCAGGTGGTCTCCAGGCTCCCCAGTCTCCTGTGAAGGTTCCACCACCTCTGCATGTACGCCAATTGCCTAAAGAGACTATACCTCCTCAGGAGTCCCACCTTCTTTCGCACTCTTGGAATATGCCCAGCTTCCTTCCCTCTGTACTCCAGGAGTTCAAGGCCTCTACCCCTTCCTCTCCCCCATCCCAAATGAGTGGACTTTGGTTTTCTCAGCTCCCTGAGCACACGCTTTGAAAACAAGGACCTATTGTCGTGCTTCTCATCCAAAGAAAGCCCAGATTGCCCCAACCTAAATCCCCACATGGACTCCTAGAAAGAAAGATGTTTTCTAATGAACCTGCAGCCTAGAAAGCAAGTCCAGTTTATTCTTAATATAGTCCAAATACTCAACATTAAAATTTTAATTAGTCATCTGATTACATGCATGATAGTGAAAATCTGAGAAGACCACAAGTATCCTACTAAAAGGAGTATAATACAATGTGATTAAACAGCTAAATTAAAAAAAAAAAAAACTATTTCAGTTACTTAAAAATGTACTCTTGACATATTCATTTTTTTAAAGTGGACTACAACACAAGGTAAGCAGTTTTGCATGGGTACATACACGAGCTTGTATCATAATAGGTGCTTGTCTCAAACAGTAGTAGGATTATGGTTGAGGTTTATTTTCTTTTTTATGTTTTATACATAAAACTCCAATTTCTTCCTACACTTATGTTATTTTGTAATGACACTCTCTGGTTTGGTACTGATGCTTTTCTTCTGTGTGTGTGTGTGTCTGTGTGTGTGTGTGTGTGCATGTACACAGACATGATATTAGTCCTTTTTCCAGACTAGTGGACTCACTAAGTGAAACGGTAACCTATCTCAACAGACTTACTGATTGGAAAAAAAGAAATAAACTTTTAAAATGAATAAAATAATGTGGAAAAATACAAAATACAGAAAGTGTAAGACAAAAACTCAAATACTTATTGGGATAAGAGTGCTACAATATTTTTTAAAGTTTTGGGGAAGCTAGGGATGTTGCCCAGCGACAGAGTGTTTGCCTAGCATGCATGAGGCCCTGGGTTCTATCCCCAACACCACAAATAAATAAATAAATAAATAAAGAACATTCTTTTTTGTTTTTCCTTTAGCAATATAGCAAATAATACAAATATGTGTATTAGTTTGGCCAAAATAATCTCTTGGGCAATGTGCAATGTTCTAAAATAGCCTGATTTCTGAATATCTGTATAGGATGACTTTTTTTTCCCCCTAATTTATTGTTTGAGAACAAATGGATAACCTCTCTGGATATTAGTTTCTCTATCTTTTATTTATTAGTTTGTTAGTTAATGAATGCTTCCACAGACCCAATGTTTGTTGGATACCCTTCTAAGTGTTTCACAAATATTAACCAAGTGGATTCTTCTTTTTAACCCTTGAGGAAAGTATAATTACCCCTACTTTATACGTAAGGAAACTGAGAAGCAAAGAATAGGTAAACACTCATTCAGGTTCACTCTTTCAGTTTGTTTTCTGTTGCTATAACAGAACACCTGAGACTGGGTAATTCATAATGGAAAAAGGGTTATTTAGCTCAATTTATCTCATGTTTCTGGAAGCCCAAGAGCATAGTGCTGGCATCTGTTTGGCTTCTTGTGAGTACCTCATGGAGGAAGAGCGAGAGAGTGTGTAGGAGACAGGATGGAGACAAAGTTGCTGGCCTGCTTTTTGTCCAGTCATTCAAAATAATCCATTCCTGTGAGAACTAATCCTATCTCACAAGAAAGATATCACCCTTACCCAAACACTACTACATTAGCAACCAAATTTCAGTATGAGTTTTTGATGATGACAAGTCACATCTAAACCATAGCAGTCACACAGATCATAGGGAACAAAATCCTGGTCCCCTGGCTCCAGACTCCATTATATTAACCCCTGTGATATTTATGTTGTGCTCAACTAAATGACATTTACATGCCCATAACATGTTATATATAAAACACTTCCATAGTCACATATGTATTATTGCTCTATACTTCCTAAATCTCTTTTCATTTTTTGTCTCTTGTGTTTTCTTTTGAAAGTTCAAAGAGAAATCTATCAAATTTATTCCACACTGTATTTTATGAAACAATGACTCTTTTCATTGACCATTAAGTCCTCAACTTCCTTGTTCTAAATCCAGCTGTTCAGTAGTGAATACTGAATTCAATATAGGAAAAGGGACTGTGTCTTTAGACAACAGTTTTTAAAAAAGCTTCTTGTGTTGTTACTATGGTTTGGATCAAAAATGAGTCCCCAAAACCTCTTGTGGTCAGAGGTGAGTTTTTGGAGATGATAGGAGCAAAAGTACTAACCTTATTAATGGGTTAATCCATTGCTAAATCATAACTGACTGGCTTATTACAAGAAGGGATATTGTTGGAGGGAGTAGGGGCATAACCTAGAAATATGTATATATATATTTTATATATATTTATGT
>NW_004955483.1:5089611-5133539 GCF_000276665.1 Chinchilla lanigera | reverse complement strand
GCTATCTCCCCAGCTTAGAAGAATATATTTTGTCCCTGGCTTTCTCTCTCTGTCTCTTTCTCTCTCTCTCTCTCTGTCTCTAACTCTCTCTGTGCTTCCTGGCCACTATGAGGTGAGGAACTTTGCTCTGTCACATCCTCCCAGTGATGATGTTTAGCTGGGAAGGCCCACAGTGATAGGACAAACAACCATGGACTGACACCTCTGACACCATAAGTCAAAATAAATCTTTCCTCCTTTAAGTTAGTTATCTCACTTATTTTGTCAGAGAGATGAAAAGTTGGCCAACATAGGAGCCATATTCTTCAATATTGCAATCCCAATTTCTGCCAAGTCACTCAAAATAATTCATTATACTTTCATCAAGGGTTAAAAAGAAGAATTCACTTGTTTAATATTTGTGAAACACTTAAAAGGGTATCTGTCAAGACCAGTTTTCCATTTTGATATGTCAGTAGAAAGAGAGCTAGATAGATTTATTTTCACTTCATTAGAACATACATAAATACAGCTTGTAACTTGCATGTTTTTAGAATTTACAAAATCAAATAATGTTTGGGAGTTGGACATGGTGGTCACACCTGTAATGCCAGCACCCTACAAGGCTGAGTAAGGTGGATCACAAGCTCAAGCTCAACTGAGCAATGTAGTGAGATCTTTTCTCAAAATTAAAAATTTAAAAAATATCTGGAGATCTAGCTCTGTACAGAGGCCCTGGATTCAATCCCCAGCACCAGAAAAAAAAAAAAAATCCACACTACAAACCTCATTTATGTAATGGGCTGTCTTGATTATCGTGGGTAAACAACTCTCTTCTCTTTTTAGTAACAGTGAAGACTTAATTATCCACAAATACTACAACCAGTGACCACTAAGTATTTGGGGGGACTGAGAACTTTACAAGGTAGCTCTGGTGCCTGAGCCAACATTTGCAAGAGCCTTGGAAGACAAGAGTAACAAATGGAAGCCCCCATACCATATCCTTGGTACTATTTGGACCAAAAGTACATTCTTGAATAAACCAAATTATACTGTCTTACTCTGACAAATATACCTACCTGAGACTAAAATAAAGTTTAGAAATCCCCCCTATTCTAGTGTTCTGTACTAGAATGTGACAGTAGTGTGGTTAAGTGGCCTTGAGTGTGACACTCCCTATGCACATGCTGTCTTTGCACACTCCCAGCTGTCCTTTGCATCGGGACAGGCCTCTCCATGCACGTGGATGCTGCAGCCCTCCTGCGATCCCTCCTAGAAATCTCTCAGGTCTAGGAGTGTGTGCACAGGCAGCATAGCTCATCCTTGGGAGGATGGTGCCAGGGAAGAAATTGTGCAGTTCCCGGGGGCACAGAGAACTCAGCACTCTGGGACCTAGGTAGACAGAATATGACAGGCTGTGGGTGGACATGTCCCTCTGACCCAGTCATTTCTTGCGCTGTGGAGAGGGTCATGACATGGCAAACAGAGGGGCCATGAAGTATATGGTATGGGGTATGAAGTACGGGGCCAGGCAGGGGCCCCTCTTTGTGGTCTGAGGGTCATATTCCCCTAGTCTAACCTCAGTCATCTGCTATGTTTCCTGGGAAGAAAGGGTTAGCAGATGCTGAAAAAAATTAATCTTCCATGATACTACTCTTTGGTCCTCCTTCAGAGAAAGCACCTTTGCCTCCTCCTTTATTAAAATGATTATTTTAGTTATGTTTGCATATATTCCATAATTTGATTTTGTGATACTACATTCTGAAAGACCCTTCTAATGGGGAACACACACTTAAGGGAAATCTGGATCACTTACCTGGAGGAGCTTAATGGTTCATTAGGCTCTACCCTGAGCTGGAAGCCGGGGATATTTTTAGACCTTGAGAAAAAGAAAGAACTCTAGTGGGAGGTTCATTAGGATGAGTGAATATGGACAAAGGAAAAGAGGGCAGTCTTTGAGGACATATTACATGACCCTGATTAATGGAGAGCCACTTGAGGTCTAGGATGATGACACCTATTGACAGGATAATGTTGACACCAGTACATGCTAAGTACATAATACACATATAGTAATATATATTAGATATCTATTATAGTGCATAAATATCATTTAATACAGCAACACTTTGAAAAAGGAAAGCTTAAAATAATTCAGTAATATGCCTGGAGTGTTGCTGGTAGTTGCAAAACTGAGACTGCATCAGATTTGTTTGGCTACAGAGCTTAAACTCTTAACCAGTCTGTTATATTCAAATACTGCTTTGTAAAACTGGGCAAACTGGAAGCTTTTCAGACATGGGAATTATGAAGTGAAACCTTACAGCATACTGAACCAAATAAAGAAAAATGGCTGGAGGGAACCACCACCTAGATGTAGGTGTACCAATGTCTGGAACCAGAGCCGTGGGAACCTCCCCAGCCCTGGGGAGCCAAGCGACAGGAGCACAGGCCTTGGTGCTTCCCTGAATGGAAGAGCTACAGACCAAACCAGTGGCCAGAAGCTGCAGTTTACGAAACCCAGCAGATTTTGGAAGCATAGAAAATGGCCTCCTTCTCAGAAGCTTCACTGACACAAGTCTTAAGAGACATGTGAAGTTTAATGTAGGGTTCAGTTAAGAGAGAAATGATAACTCTCATGCATAAGACTGGATCCAAGAGATCGTTTAGTGAAGAGGTCTTGAGAGGCCAATCCTTAACTCATTTGTTTTCATTAAGACCAAGAGAAACCGGGGCTGGGGATTTAGCTCAGCGGCAAAAGCGCCTGCCTGGCAAGCGCAAGGTCGTGAGTTCGGTTCCCGGTACCGGAGGAAAAAAAAAAAAAAGACCAAGAGAAACCAATCCCTACAATGGTTCTTATGATTCTTTAATCCCTCAACTTTGCTTCCTATAACTATTTCCATGAAATTGTATGCAGTGGGAATGACTGGAAAGGCGATGCAGTTTGTTCCCCTGTTTATCTGAGGGTGAAAATGGAGGCATGGAGAGAAAGCAGAAAAGAAAAACAGGTGGAGAAAGTAGGAGAGGAAAGGGAAGAGGCTGGGGATCATTCACAAGGCCACTGGGTTGCTTCTTGTGCGCCTGCAAAAGACTGAGCGTGGACTCAGCACAGATCCTGAGACTCACTTTTGTATATCCTGATCCTCCTCTCTCCCTGTACTGATGGTGGTGAGTTACCAGTTGTCCCGGGCTTAGTGGCTGGAGAAGGCCCCTTTACCTCTCCCAGGGAGGGTTCCTGTTTACCAAAAACGAGGCCTTTGCACCTTCCAAGTCAAAATAGAGGATCCTTAGAGTTTCTATCCAGCTACTCATGTTGAAGAGATAGTGTGTATACATAAAAAACAACAGTGCATTTTTTTTGAAATTCTATCTTCATCACACACAAATTATACTTAAAGGAAAGCACTGTAAACAAACGTTGAATTCTAGTCGAACACTGCAGCATGCATTTATTTAGGGGTGAAGTGTATTGATGTCTGTGACTGATTTTGGAATGCATCCAAAAAACAAGATAGATTGATGGGTGAATAGAAGAACAGCCATTGCATAGATATGGGATACAGCATGTATTTAGAGTTCAGATGCTTGGTATATGGTTGTTCACAATTGTTTTTACTTTTCCATATTTCTGTAATTTTTCACAGTAAAATGTTGGAAAAATTCACACTAGAGAGAAGTTCTTTCAAAAGACAATATGTAGGATTATCAATCTTTTTTGAATCTGCCATGAAGTGGGAGAGGCTCACTGAATGATAGTGTTTCTTGTATCTTTTTCTGTCCCGCTTGCTTTTTTTCTTTTTCGTAGACTAATACACAGATATGGGCATTGGCAAAAGACATATTTCATTATTACCCATTTAAAACTTAGGGGAAAGCTGGGCGTGGTAGCGCATGCCTGTAATCCCAGCACTCAAGAGGCTGAGGCAGGAAGATCGCTGCAAGTTCTAGGCAGGTATAAGCTACATAGTGAGTTCAAGGCCAGCCTTGAACTAATAGGGAGATCCTGTCTCAAAAAACAGACAAACAAAACAAAAAAAACCTTAGGGGGAAGTATACTGTGCTATTGTTCTTATAAAAGAAGTTAACTAGAGAATTACAATTATGATTGTCAAGTATTAACATCCTATTTGATTATATGTGAAATGTATTTAGTCGTGACAGCATTTGTTAACTAGTTAATAAATGTTCAGTAGAAAGTAACATATTGTCCATTGATCATGAAGAATTTTAGATTAGTTTAGCTTTCACTTTTTTTTTTTTTTGCAGGGGCTAGGATTGCTCCAAGATAGACATTAGTAATGAGATGAAACGTAACGTACGTTAGTGCCCAGAAATTACCTGAGCTACCTCAATTATTAAGTGACAAAATATGCACATTCTGTCTTAAAGCACAAGGCACTTCTGTGGCTTCTATAAGCATATTTTTGAGTGTTTATATTTTAAATCACTCCTTGGAAATGCAGCTGATGTGCTGGAGTGACTAGAAGTTAGAAGAAAGGAGGGAGGAGATAATTAATTTTAGCTTGTTCATGCTCACAAAAAAGGCCTAAAATATAGTGTTAAGCATTATTTTCTGAAATTTCACCTAAATTAGCCTCTGCTAATGTATTTTCACTGTGATTCTTCTCTTCTCTTCTCTTCCAAATTGCCTATAGCACAGTAAATAAGAGGAACCGTGGAAAACTTGTCAATAATGGATTAAACATTATCTAGTAAACTTATTTTGAAATAAGTTTTGTGAATTTATTGTAAAATATTATATTCATTTGGACTTAGTCACTTAAAGTTTGAAAAGAAACTTTAATTTCAAAGAACGGTGGGGTTCAAGATTTTTAAGTTAGTAACTCTAGGATAAATCTTATCTTTTTTTGGCAAGACAAATGAATTTCGGTATCATTAAGCACTAACACATGACAGTACATTCTTATTATATTTTGTAAGAAAAGACTAATACTCTGGCTCTTACATCATAAAGAAATAAAACAAACTCATTTTCTAAGACTAAAAAATGTAACTACCTGAATTATGTGACTTTGCTATTTTTATCAAATGAATAAATTGGTTTCTAATGAGTTCCCCTCACAAATGACAAATGTCGCTTTCCAGTTATTCTTAGAGAGTTTTAGGATACCTGTATTTATTAAAAATCAGACACATAAATCAGTCTGCTCAACTGATGATTACCTGCACAAACTCTGACTATTAAACAGCTTTCAATATCCGAAATTTAAAAACCTTTTGCTGAACATTAAAACTATGCTTTAATAGAGAGAGAGGAACCACACTCTGGCACCGAGACAGTGTCAGCTTTTGAAAGGTTCTTTGTCACTAACAGTCAAGCTTCTTTCTTACAAGACAAGAATAATGTGTTCGGTGTTAGAAATGTGAGTTAGCTAAAGAACACAGTACGTAACACAACTGATAGCTGGTAAATTGCTTACAATTTTTAAACAAATTACTCATGAAGCATAACTGTTTCTCCTTTCCACCGAAAAGCATAAAACCTTGAACATACTCAGTTAGAGAAAGAGAACAAAAACTGTATTTAAATCACCTTGAAATAGCACATTTTCATTTGCTTAGAAAAACACAGAAATAAGAAGTTGTGAATTATCCCCCAGGGTAGTGAGAATGACAATAAAAAGCAAAAGGGGGTAACATTCAAGCATGTATCCACCGAAACCAGACAATAAAGAACATATTCAATTATACAAATGATCAGGACCTTAACTTACCTCCTCAGACAAGGTACTCCAGGGGAACAGGATACAAGAGGGGTGAAGTGACAATGACTTAAAGGACACGTCAGAGCTAAAAGCCTCAAGCAGAAACCCCAAGATATCATACAGTTATATTTCAAGGCCACCTTCTTCCCAAATAGTTGCCACACCTCTGAGACCTACCTGAAATAATCAAATTTAAAAGAAATACTGACAAAACCCACCCACCACCATCTTCATAAAACGCAAAGGCAAGTTCCGGAAGTCACTGCACCTATGAAATGGTTACAGTCTGTTCTCCAGGGAGAATTTATGATCCATGCCACCCTCTCAAGATGGTACAGTTACCTCAGAATGAGCAGAGCAGCTTGTCAGAAAAAGTTCTCTTTGACACAGACTTCTCCACGGTGAGCAGACACAAACAACCAAAGTCTCCCAGCGCTTCATTTAATCTGCTGACTCCCACACACACGCGTTCAGTACGGGCTGCACCGGCTTATTACCGGCTCTGCCACCTGGGCTGCTGTTCAGATGGAATGGTTTTTAACACACCACCCAGGATGATAGCCCCCCGAAAGGATTTCTAACCTGTGAGCACACAGGAGTTTCAAAGAAGAAGCAAACATGCACGCTTCATTTCGTCTGCATTTTAAAACTATCCTCTCAGGACAGAATCTTTCCTCCCTCTGGTAAACACATGCTTGTATATATTAAAATAAAGAGGGTGTATAAATTAACAAATCAATCCCCTCCTGCAGCAAAGAATAAACTTAAAATGCATAACAGCCTCACTATTTCCCCAAGCAGGCATTTGGGGTAGAGGTATTAGAAGAAAGCAAAAAAAAAAAAAAAAAGCCAAATGAAAGAGACACTGTAACCTAAGAGGATGTTCTTTGCTAGATTTTTGGAGCTAAGGGGTACACACATGACCCCACTTTTTTCCAGCTCAAGACAGATCCACAAATGCTGGTCATGGTGACATACAATGGGTGTTAAAACCACAGTCAGTCTCAGCAAATTAGGTAAATTGGAGATCATTTGGTGCTGTCCTATTGTTGCTATTGTAATCACAGTAATTTTCCCGGGTAATGGTGCTTCGTGATGAAGTGCAATTCTCTCTCTTAGGATAATTGTGGAAGATATGGAAAGATTCAGGGATACAGCATCTGCTTTGAAAAGCTCTTCAGATTCAAATTGGCATTTTACTTTATCTTGAAAATTTATTAGAGATTCAGATCATGCCGGTTTAAATGGAAAGGTGAAAGCAGGGTACTTTCAATCTATGAATTATTCAGTCTCAGCCTGGCGAAATTACCATCCATGAACTGATGCTCTGACAGTCCCTTCGCAGAGCCTCCATTACGCTTGTCATTTTTATTTCTTTATCTACGATCTCTTTCTCAGTTACCGAGTTTGCCCCTTAGGGCTCGGCTTCGCAAATGGGGTATTTCAAATTGGCAATAACCTAAATGCGCTGTCTCAAATCGCTGTCTCCACAGGCTGTCTTTCTTTCCAAATCATTAAAAACCACATCCATGATGATATCTGTGAGGTTCTTCGATTAGATGAATTAAAATACACACACACATGCACACACATGCACACACCACATGCACACATGCACGCGCACACATACACAGGAGGGCATCACTGCGAAGAGTTATGCTCCGCTAACATCACAAGAGAAGATAAAGTGATGCTTGCTGCGTCCTTCTTTGTTGTCAGGGTGACCCATCCTGGCTGCATAGCATCACGCTGGAGGAAGCCCGTGCTAACGCAGGCTTGCCTGGCACCCTGATTTCCAGCCAGAGTTGATGAGGACTGCATGGAAGGAAGACTAATCCAGACCACTGTGTACTTAGCGAGCACGATTGTTTAGGAAAATAAGAAGCAGCCATCAGATGACCAAAATTAGACTGTCATTCTCCCAGGCTCCACCTGCACCCAGACTGCAGTTGCCAGGATTCTCCACTCAATGGCTGGTTGTGTCACTGCTAGTCGACAGCCGTCCCGCATCCAGAGAGGACTGGGATTGATTTAGGTCAGTGAGTCTGTTTTCTCCTTCAAACCGGGTTCTAACTGAGGAGTAGGGATCTGCGCCAGCCCCCGTGACCAGCCTTACGTGGGAGCTGGGGAGTCCCACAGCGTCAGTGCGGTAAGTCGCCAAGGCCCCAGCCAGACAAACCATGGCAAGCATCCTCTCCTCTGTCCTAGCCTTTACTCCTGCAGGTAGAGCAGCGTGGTGTCCGAAGCCCCCAAACTGCACACACGCGTGGTGGGAGACCAGCAGTGCCCCGTCCGAGGCAGTTTGGTGACCAGGCTTGGAGCAGTACCTGCTCAGCTGAACATGCACTCTAGAAGCCATCGTGTGCAATCAGACTGCATCTCGGCTCCTGGCTAAGCAAAGGTAAATACTCTTCGTGTGAGAAATGCTAAGTAGTAGCAGAAAAAGAAAACTTTAGAACTCTGTCGCTTTGTGCCTAGTTGTACGCCTCTGCTGCACCGCATTGCGACTAGGAAGTGGCAGGAGCTGGGGCTGGCTTTTGCAGCAGTGCAGAAAGCAGCAGCTGTGACAAGGCAGTCAGCTGACTTGCACGGTGTTATCATTCAATGTCCTCTTCAGAGCCGGCCAGCGTCTAAAGGGGCACCAGGCAGACGACCTTGAATGGAAAGAGTGGCTGCAGGAGGGGACCCTTGCTTGGCGCACACCTGGCTGGAGCTTCTTACATTGCTTTTCTCCCAGGCAGCTTTATCCTGCAGCCTTCAGGACTTAACTATTTCTGTCCTGCTTGCTGTTCCGGCAGGTCATTCTTGGAATGACCATTCTGGTGCAGAAACAGGCTGAAACCATCACTGTCCCTATCATTTGGATTTGTTTCAGAGTCACAGAAATAATTGTGAGATAATTCTTGCCCATGTTTTGCTTTTAAAAGCACATTTTGAAAGTAGAAACTTCAGCTCCCGGGGTGCTGTAATAATTCAGTAAATCGTACCTAACCAACGGTAAGGGCAATGGGAAACCTGGGAGGCAAATGAGTCGGGCAATGGCCTTAAATCCCGGTCCGTTGCTAGAAAGCAGTGTGCATGCTGTGGTGGAAGGCGAACTGTGCGCCCCAATTAATCTGACAATGGAGCGGAAGCCTTAAATGGTATCACCCCAGTGGATTGAGGAATTGCTAAAATAAGAAAGCAGTCATTACCCGGCATTGGTTTAATGACTGTAATCATACTGAATTAATTTAACTTGCTGCAGTGTTTAACAGAAAGTCAATTATAAATTTGTGCTAAGAGAATAACAATACCAGTATTTGCATAGCACCTTGCTCTAAAGAGACATCCTTTGAAGATAACCTCACAGTCTGGATATTCACAGAGTAATCAGAATGTGCTAAGTGCTCTATGGAATGATCCAGGACCAGCTTCTCTAATGGTCTGGAACCAGTATGACATGTATGTACTGTAGGAAGAGCACATACGGGGTTATCACATCGACCTACGTATGCCACTCCTTTCTGAAGGGTTTTTGGTGATTTTTTTTTTTTTTTGCATGTCTCTCTTATGAATTTCATTTTTGTTTGCTTTCCATTTGGTGTTCTTGACATAAATCTTGCTTGAAAGAGGAATTTTTAGATAGTACACAACTAGATGAAAGAATATCACACATGTAATCACAGCATTACAGAGGGGATTAAGTGACATTACGTGAAGGACAGATGCCACTTTGAGGGCGAGCTGCACAAGTGCTGGGAGGCAGTACTTGGAGAGATTGAAAGTACACCTCTCTTCCTGAGCCCTTTCCTCCTCTCCTTCATAGATTCCAGTAGTCTCAGGAACCTCCTTTGCTGACTCCTTTCAAAACCTAGCCGGAAATGAGCCCCAGCTGATGTAATCCAGGAAGCTTTACTGTAACCACTTTGGGGACATTTATATTGTGGAAGAAAATTAAGCTTCAGGCAAAGGTGTGGCTATCTAATTGCAGAATTCCAAGCACCAACTCTCCAGGTGGGACACCATTTCTGAAGGCCAAGGAATTCCATTTGGGTGGTCACTGCCACTGCTCCACTATACAGCAGCTTCCATGCCTGGTGCTAGCCTCCCAGTGCTGGCCAGAAGCCCGGTGCCAAAGTGCACCATGAGTGTTGGTGGCCAGTTGGGTCCTGGGGGTGGCACATACCCTGACCTCTTTCCTACCTTGGGAGCATCCCAGTTATGCTTTATGATTTTTTTTTCAGGTCCTTGCTCACCAAAAGTGGCCCAAGCATTGTTATTTTTAAAAAGCTCTCAAATGACAAATTCCATGGCATACCCAACATCGGGAACTACGGATTAAATATTGCCATGTATCCCTTTTCTCTTTGTACACATGAATTTTTGGGAAATCAAAGCACACTAAATATGTCATAGTTGAATACAAGGATGAAGAAATGAAAACGTGACCTTAAATTTATCTACTTTTATCTTTACTGTTAAAATTCTGTGCAAATCAATAAAAAGGATAATTTTAATGGGACAAATCTATAGCTGTAACGCACCCATATATCTTCTGGAAGTGGGGACATGTGACACACCCTCCTACAGCTCCTTGTACCTTCCTCTCACATAGTAATGACTACTTAACGTCCTTCTCATCTGACTTGGGAGCTCTTTGAGGGCAAAGTACACAGGACCATGCCACATTTTTTTTTTACCCCCCCATAGTAATGGAGATTGAACCCAGGACCCTTTTGTTTTTTTTTCTTTGAGACAAGGTCTTGCTAAGTGGCTCAAATTGAGAAGCTGAAATTCCTGCGTCAGCCTCCTAGAGTGCTGGGATTATATACATGTACCACCACACTCAGCTAATGCATTTATCTCAATGGTCCTGTTTCCTTCACTCTGCTACTAGGTCCTCATTATTCATCACAGAAATGAGGGAATGCTAAGGTGTTCTTCCTCTTACTTATGGAAGACGGCTCTGAGACCTCCCTGATTCCAACATGAGAACATGAAGCTTTTCTTTCATTGCAGGTTGTGCTGAAATCACATGCTTCCAAGGACTGAGGAAAGCTAATTCTCAACTGCAAATATTGACCTACAGACCATATAGCAAAGACTAAGCAAAGAGAGGGGTGTGGGAAAATGGATAAAACTCTTTATGAAAGAAAGTCAGTCAAAACCCTATATGGCTAATACATTTCAGTTAATTTGAGACACTTGTTTAGAAGAATAAGCCACACATTGTATTTTCCTTTTTCATTTTGGAAAGAGAAGCCAGTGAGGATGTGACTTTTGATGCCTGTTGTAGTTTGAATCTTAAATGTCTCCCAGTTCTTGTGTTAAAGGGTGAATCCACACCCACTGATGGTACTACTGCATTGGGACATGGTGGAACATTTAGGAGGTGGGCTTAGTGGCAGGAAGTGAGATCACTGGGGGCATGTCCTTGTAGGGAATATTGGGACTTTGGCCCCTTCCTCTCTTTCCCTGCTTTCTAGCCGTGGTGATAGGAGTAGCTTGTTCCACCATGTGTGCTGTCTGGTCACATGCCCAAAGTGACAGAGCCCAGTGACCATGGACTAATACTTCTAAAACCATAAGCCAACATAAATATTTTCTCCTTTCAAGTTATTAATCTTGGGTATTTGTCACAGCTATGGAGCACCAACACAGTGCTATTGCCCTCTGAACTCTGCATTCTGATTTTTTTTTATCTCACATGACCTTTGGCAGTCTTGTGAAGTCTGTAGGCCACTTCTCAAGCATGTTTTTCTATGCACATGCAATGCCGTAAGCAAGATTACAAGGAAACTAATCATATTAAATGTCTTACTTAGGAACCTTCACCTTAGAAAATCAAAATACTTCCAAGATAAAGCCGGGCGTGGTGGCACACACCTGTAAACCCAGCACTTGGGAGGCTGAGGCAGGAGGATGGTTGTGAGTTCGAGACCAGCCTGGGCTACAAAGTGAGCTCATGGCCAGCCTGAACTATACAGCGAGACCCTGTCTCAAAAAGATTTAAAAAAAAAAAAAAACTTCCAAGATAAAATGGAGAGTGAATTTGGTTGTCTTTGCCCAAGGCTTGCCTGGTAAAGAAGCAAGTTCAAGAAGAATATAAATAAGATCGTGGGTAGGAAGGGGAATAGAAGGCTACATTTATTGAATGTGATTTCTTAAAGAGACCCTGTTAAGGGACCAGCAGATTTTCCTGTTCATGTTTTTAAAAATACTATATTTTCCATACTGATTAATTCACATGACATAGATGCTTCTAAAGGCTCCTGAAAGTAGGCAAATGAAGGAAAATGATTCTCTCAACTTTTAAAGATATGGGATGAATTGAAACTCAAAAAAGGTTGAGTTGTGCTGCAGTGTTTTCTAAGTGGCTAGGGAGCCTAGAACCCAAGTCTTCTAAATCCCAATCAGGCTCTCTCTCAGTACATATTTATAGTGACTGGTGTGCTGCAGCCAGCTGATGGTATTAATATTCTTTAATATTCAGGATTTTTACTCGGTGCTAAAACCTTAGCAGCTTGACATCAACTACAGCAGTCGTATTTACACCACAAAATGGCAAACTATAAATCAGGGGTGTTGCTTCTCTCTGAGCATCAGGTTTACATGTTGCAATGTATTTAATTATGCCAATTTGCTTCATGTGCTCCTTTATTTTAACCCTATAATCCAAAATGCTGAAATGGATTAGCATGAGGCTCGAAGGTCTAAAGGCCTGTGTTTAGATCCTGCCTATGCCACTGATTATCTGGGTGATTTGAGGCGAAGGAATTTACCTCTCTAGTATTCAGCTTCCTCTTACGTCAAACAGGGCTAGGAGCACCGTGTGCCTTGTAGTCTATTACACATATGACATGAATTGGTGCATATAAACTACTTCGCATGGATCCTCATGTATATGAGACCCCAGTGGCTGTGCTACCTAGGATTGTATTCCTCTTTCTCTTCTTCCTATTCCTCCTCCTTTTTCTTATTCAATTGATGATAAAGGGAGACTGACATTATTTGTGCTGACATTAAGAAAGACACTGTTAAATTACAGGCAGAAACAACAAAAAAGCAAGCAAGAACACCATGTACAAATTACTTGGACTCTGGATAATAGAGATGTGGTTCCTGACTCTTCTGAGTTATAGAGCTTTGCTGGTCTGTTGTTATTTTTTGTATAAGTTCTGTAATCTAAGAGAACAACACAATTCAACAAGGTAATTATTTGATGGATACTTCAGCATAATTTTACAGAAATGAAATTAAAACCAAATACAGTCAGATTTCCATTCTGCATTTCAAATCAGGCAACCCTGGATCAAACATTTTGGAGGAAACTGGCTTCTGTACTGAGCACATACAGACTTTTTTTCACACCATCATTCCACAAATATTATGGTATTTCAACTATTTACACAGAGTTTACATTTTATTAGGTATTATAAATATTTTAAGCATGATTTAAAGGTTAGAGAGGATGTACTTTGGTTATATGCAAACACATTGTCCACTCTCCAAAATATCATCAAGTGTAACAGTAAAAGCTCTCTAATGGCCAAGAGATAATCAGCCTCCAAGCTCCTGCAGAAAGAAATTGTTTGAAATCAAATACCAATTCTGGGTAATAACAGAACTGCAAAAACAATAAAAGCATTGGCCATTTACCAAGTGTTATCATGATAGTCTAAATCATCCCAATTATAAATGGAATAATATATACAGGGGTTTCTCTTTTTCCTGTCTTAAATCATTGAGGTATGATTAACAAGTAAAGTGTTAATATTTGAGTTGTACCGGATGTTTTGGTATACATTGTGAAATGACTAACATAACCAACCATCATCTCCTGTTGTTACCAGTCAAGGGGCTTTCTGTGACCGGAGTTCCAAGTGCTTTGCATATAATAACTCATTTAATTCCTGCAGTAATTCTATGTGGAAGACATTATTATTATTGCCATAAGTACTACATTAATTAGGTATTATCATGCTCCTTTCATAAAAAGAACAAAAATATAAAGAAGTGAACATTTCCCAAATCACATATGTGGTGAAGTAGGTGAATGGATTCAAACGCAGGTTTGTCTCTTCTGGATTCAAATCCAGCTCTTGTTCTATTCGCCTTTAATATTCAAATATGGTCTTCCTGAATAGACTGGAAGAACCTAATGAAGGAAGGGAAAATAGAAACTAGGGGCTGGGGATTTAGCTCAGCGGCACAATGCCTGCCTGGCAAGCACAAGGTCGTGAGTTCGATTCCCAGTACTGGAAGAAAACACACACACACACACACACACACACAAAAGAAAAATAGAAACTAGACTTGGAGTTTCTCAATTAAGGTTTAAAGTCTAAGAGTCAGTGAGTACAGAGACCCTGTCTCATAAGAGTTATTGGAAAAGTGTGTGCATTCATTATTGTGCTTCTTGAATGATATTTGACTTCAGTAATGTGCTAAAAAATGTGGATGTCTGGGCTGGTACGGAGCCTGGCTTATAGAGTTTGACCATTTCCATAGTGTAAAAATCTCATTGTGGCAATTTCAAGGTTCCAACCACCTGATAAATTGCTGGCTATTAAATAATTAGCTCTTATAAGCCCATAGGACTTGGTTTCGGCAAACCACAGTTTGGACTAAAGCAGTGGATTATTCTTCCCTTTCAGAAATCATATCATTTTCTACCAAAAGGGGGAATGAGAAAATATGGTGAGTGATTCAATTTTAAATTTGATTACAACTACACATTCAGTAAAAAACACATTGGCATTAGTCCCCCTCAAAATACTCCTCTTTACTTCAAATGCACAGATCCCATTCTTCTTGTCACTTTCTGAAGCGTATCTGGTGGTCCTCTTTCATGGGTGTCTTTCTGAGCTGTGATAATTATGGTGAATGCTGCTGCAGAGCACCATCCAACAGAAATGCAGGCTTGTAAAAACATCATGATGTGTCCTCATCTACCTTTTTCACCAGTCTGGCAACATGAGACTTCCGGCTCTTCCTCAAAGTCAACATGACCATGAAAAGTAAATGTCATGAATTGATTCAGGACATCAAAGCAACCACAACTATGCAACTAAAGACACAGAAGAGGCCTTTCAGAACTGCTTCTGAATGATGGGCTAAATGTGTTCAAAGGGAGAGCTTTATGAGCAGTATGAACGTCAATGTGTTTTTTACTGTAATAATTGTTTTTATTTAAACATGTACCGTATTTTTCAGACACACCATGTAAATGTATAGATGGAACTCAGTAGATGTGGGTTGCAAAACCACAGATTCAACCAAGCGCAGATCAAAAATATTTTTAAAATTTTGTCTGTGCTAAATATGTACAGATCTTTTTCTCACCACTAATTCCAAACAATCTTAACAACTACTTGCCTGGAATCAGTCCCCCATGAATATCAAGGAACAACTGTACATTCAAGGCAGGCTTTGTATTAGACCCAGGGTTCTCCCAAGTTTAAAGGCCTTAGGTAGTCCCTGTGTCTTTTCTGTGGTCCCTCCCAAACTTTATACTTCTACTTCTTGTATTTAGTGACAATGATTTTACTTTTGTTGTTTGTGATTTTAGAAGAAAGTTGACATATTGATATATCACTTGATCATGTAATAAATCTAACAAAGGTAGATTGCTTTTTAAGTGGAATGACCCTGGATTGACTGCATGGAAGGTTTCTTCAGCCTGGAACTTGCAGGTGTATGTTTATGTGCATGTGTGTGTGTGTGCGCGCGCGCGCGCACACACACACTCAACAATATCAATGACATGCCCTAAAGAAGCCAAAAGCATTTATGAACACATAGTGCTTACCAATTGAGGCTTGTACCTGGTCCTAAGGGCTTTCCCATAGTTTAGCTATGTACAATATTGTGAGACCCCAACTGCAATGAAAGGCAACCTGCAGTACATGATCACCATGAGGTCACAATATGAACTCAGACTTAACAAATTAAATGGCAATTACCCTTTGAGGAACTATGTAATGCTCAGGATAATCACCACATTCTATGTAATTTTTTTAGATCTTTGGGGGGTGCCAATTTGTAAAGCACATATAACCAAATGAATAATTACATAGCAAGGGGCAAAAGGTAACTGCAAAATAACTGCATGCTATTTGATCCACCCATGAAAACATGTTTAATAGAATAGTCCCCTAAATGATTTCTTTTGCCTATGGAACACATTCAAGCTAAGTTAAATGCATTCTATCTTGGGAAAATATATGATGGTGTAGGTTTCTTGTAGGTTTGATGTAGAGCTCTTTGTAGCATCTGCATGTGTTTTCCTGGTTCTCTCTCTCTTTCTCTCTTTCTCCCTCCCTCCCTCCTTCCCCCACTCCTTTTCTCACTTCTTTCCTCCTCCCCCCCTTCCCCACCTTCCCTCTCTTCCCCTTTCCTTCTCTCTCTCCCTCATTTTTGTCTATTTCCTGCTTACTTCACTTCAGGAATAGAAATTAATGGAGAGTCAGAGATAAAATTAAATAAGTGTGTATGTGCAGCTCTGGGGAGAGAACTTTCAGCCAGGAGGTAGTATACATTGGGCAAATCACTTCCCGTCTCTATGGCAGGCTTATAAATTTCAAGCTAGGAATGAGAACATTTTGCAAGTAAAACACACCAATGCATAATGCATGTGAATGCACTTTTAAAAGTTTCAAAGTGCTAGTTTAAAATACAAGCACTAATATAATAGTGGATACTCCTTAATATTTTAGGTCAATATTCCTTTAAAGTAATCTACTTGTATACCACTACTCTCCCTCCACGACTTTGGGACCCTCCCTCTCTCTGCTTTCATCCTCTCTGCAACAATTCCTTATTCTAATCATGCTTAGCCAATGGTCAAGAGCCAAAAACTGCAAAAAGATAAGTGTCCGGTAGAAAAATCATTATTGGGGCTGGGGATTTAGCTCAGCGGCAAAAGCGCCTGCCTGGCAAGCGCAAGGTCGTGAGTTCAGTTCCCGTGTACCGGAGAAAAACCAAAAAAAAAAAAAGAAAAATCATTATTTTTGTCTAAACAAGATATTGAGCTAATTCGTATTTCACTTTCCTCTTTAGAATTATCCTTGAAGGATATTGCTTAGCATAATCACTGCATACAGAAGGGGCCTAAGGGTTAAAATTAGCAAGAATTAGACCTTTCCAGCACCACCTGTGAACTTAATATGCTTTGGATGGTGACATTTAGAAGCGTAATTATACTTGTAAGTGATACTCAAGGATTTCCAGCCTTTTGTGAAGTTATCTACTGTACTTCTAAAGTGTTTTGCCAGGGTACTCAAGTGCGGTCCATTTCCCAAGGACGCGGTGCCGGAGAATGACAGTCCTAGCGCACACTGACACTAGATTTCCTTCACTTGGATCTTTCCTGTCAGTAATGTTTATGCCTCTGATAATTCAAGATGGAACCAGCCACTTTTCACTCACTTTATCACTCAACACACCAGTGTTTCCATGATAAGTTAAATATTGTTACAACCTCAAAAATGATTGCCTGACTATAAAACAGCAGAAGTAGTCAGCCTCCTTGTGTTAAGAATACTATAAATGAGAAAACCAGGAGAGAGCCAATAAAACCATGCAGAGTTTAGGCACACAGTCTGATAGTAAATTAAAAGTTATATCGATTTAGTAGGAGAGCACATTTGTGAAGACTAGGCTTCTTAACAGATTTATGAATGCTTTCCAGATGCACATCAGATAAACGAGCAGCCCTTAAGACACAAGCACTCAGCTTGGTAAACTCCTTTGACTTACAAAGATGGGTGCTGCTGAAGAGCAACTTGTATTTGGCAGGGGCCAGAGACATTTGCAGCTGGAAATTAAGTAGAGCGCGGCTGGCAGGTAAAGAGGTGAAGACAGTGCATGTGAAATATTCTTTTAAGAAGAGCGATTAACAAGGACTCATCAGTAACAGTTTACAAGGCACACATTCCCACAAGTGGGGTCTTATGGTGTTATTTATTTAGGATGGAAACTTTCTTAATACATTAACTGGCCAAAGGAAATGCAAAGAATTCAATTAGAAGTTGGAGATGTGGGAGACAAAAGGGCCAACTGATGGAATTCCAGACAAGACAGGAAATGAGGCCAAGGGCAAAGTGAAGTTGGCCTTGAGTATCCTTTGTGTCCACTGAGACAAAGGCAAAGGTGATATGGACACAGGAGGGTACTCACACTTCCTGTCGGTCTGTGGGTGGGATCCAGAATCAAAAGCAATGTTGCAAGTATATATTCATATAGGAAAGACAGAGACTACTGTATTTCTAGACATAGATACTATGATACTTTAGTGCAGTCCAAGATTTAAAGTAGTTTTCTTTTTTTTTTTTTTTTCCCAGTACTAGGAATCAAACTCAAGACCTCACGCTTGCCAGGCAGGTTCTGTGCCACTGAGCTAAATCCCCAGCCCCTAGTCCAAGATTTAGTATGCTTTTTTAGTCAATAGCTCACTTTTCCTTGGGAAATACTATAGCACAGAGGTGAATAATAAGATTCAAACCTCAGCCTAGTCACTTACTAGCTGGAGATCTCTGGTAAAATTATTTAGAATATTTTGTTTGCTCAAAAATAAAGAGGATTTAAAAAAAAGAGGATTATAATACTAATACATCCACATCAGAAAATTGCTGAGAGAATTAAATGAGATAACTAACAATATACATGCAAGGAAATGTTAGTATCATTTCAAATACTCATATTAGTCTTGTAAATTTAAATTAATGAATATTTTCATGGGGAGCTGTTGAGAAACATTTTCCCTATTCCACCTGTGTAGAGTTGATATTTTAGTTTGAGAGGTAAGATTGTAACTTAATTTCCTTGAATATTACAGTTTAGACTTATTTTATTATTCGGTTCTCCTGAGGTCTCTGAGTTCTGACTTTATCATCCAGTGTAGTTATTGTCCTCTCCAACATATGTGATCTGTGAGTCTCATAAGAATCCTGAGATAGCCCCAGCTAATTGCATTCCTGACATCTATTTTCACTTTCTTCCTTACTGACAAGTCCCTAACTTGGTTCCATTGTAGCAATGGACCCAATTAAAGTACTTCACCTCTAGCCAGGCATGGTGGCACACGCCTGTATTCCCTGCACTCAGGAGACCTAGGCAGGAGGATCATTGTGAGTTCGAGGCCAGCCTGGGCTACAAAGTGAGCTCAAGGTCAGCCTGAACTGCACAGCAAGACCCTGTCTCAAAAAAAGACAAAACAAAACAAAACAAAAAAAGTACTTCATCTCCCAGCAACACTTGCAGCTAGGAATAGTCATGTGATACAGCACTGGCCAATGTGGTGAAAGCAGAAGTCACTGAGTGTGCTTCCAGGTAAGTGTATTAAAGAGGCCAGACCTGTGAGACTGCAAACCAGATTCTAAGGATGCTAGAGAGGAAAGGAAAGTAGCCTGACACATAATGCCATGCGGCAGAGTTGCCCGGCCCTTTTCTGTGTACCTCTAGGATCCTTGTCATAAAATTAAAAACAACTATTTAATGTCACCTTTGTCACCAGAGTTCTAGTACCTTTACCAAATGCAATTTCTTCTACATGCTCCAGATGCCTTCTTTTTTTTTGTTTGTTTCTGATTTTTTCCCGGTACTGGGGATTGAACTCACGACCTCGTGCTTGCCAGGCAGGCTCTGTGCCGCTGAGCTAAATCTCCAGCCCCCCCAGATGTCTTTAGTCTCCTCAAAATATTTGGAGGGTAAAAAATCACTTGAACAGAGCAAAGCTAATAACAGAACGCGGTGGGTGCATGGTTATAAACCACCCTCCACGTAATTGTTTTTGCATTAGTATCTTACTTTGTAAAGATAGTCATGTCAACAGGCAGTTTTATTGTTAGCCTTCCCTCCATTATTAGATCATATGGATTGGGTCTTATTTCCTGTATAGTTGACACACAGCTTACCTTTATTCTGGATGATTGCATTCAATATAAATTTGTAAAACTAAAAGCAGTCTTTCAAAGATCTTCCTTACAGATAAAGAAGCTGGGGCTCAGGCACTTCATCTCAACCCAGGCATCTACAGATCCTAGACCTGGGTCATCCTTTTATTGTATTCCACTGCCCTACTCTGGATAACTCTTACAAGCCTTCCATTTTGTATTATATTTTCTCTTCAAGATCTCGTTTTCCTTTACCCCAAATTATATTATTAACCTTTTCAATACTCTTGGGCATTAGCAAAAGATTAAAGAAAGTTTTTTGCCCCTCAAGTACTTTAGCTCTGAGTACCTGAGTGTCCTGCTCACAGTCCCAGGAAACCAGAGGGAGTGGCAAAAGAACACTTAAATGCTTCTGCAACTGTAGTGGCTACGATGCTAAAAAGGAAATAGGCTGATAAAGGGTCCAGATTCCCCTCTGGACTCCGGACTCCAAATGGGTCAATTGCCTTCACTCCCACTGTGCTGATCTCAGTATGAAAGGGTCCTCTTCTTCGTAAGAAGGAAACAATTTGTAGATGTCTCTTACCACCCTGCTGTGGGACATTATTGGCATAAACATTTCCTTGATACTGAATAACTCCCTCCAACTGCTGCAGCTGCTCCGTCTAGGACAGACACAGGGAGAGATTAGATATGGCGCTTGCACCTGGCCAGTCATAAACTGCTCCTCAGTTGCATGCAAAGGTTAACAGGCACAATTCCCTTCTCTCCTTAGACCCAGAATGTTGAAACATGAAAGAGTACTGTAATTATTTATAAACAATAAAAATTTCTGTGGCGTGTATACAATGAATGGATTTTTCTGCCTACTCAAAGTGGAAGTAGACGTTTTCCTGGTTGTTGACAGCTGTGGGGCTGTGATTAGGAAACAGCCCACCCGGCCGTGGTCTTTGTATCCGCAAGGTTGGCGCAGGTTTTGCTTCTGTCGGAGTGATGGGGCACTCAGGCTGGAGTGTGGGCTGGCCTGCTCCTGAGTCGTGTGAAACTTTCCAAAGCAGGACCTGCTGTCCTTGAGACTTTGCTTTGGTACTTCCAGGACGTCTGCTTTCAGCGGGCCTCTTCTGTCCATGCTTGGGTTTTCCTGACCCTCCAGCAATGCTGAGGTGGGAGAAGTGTCTCTCAGCTTGGGAAATGAAGTGTTATTTGGCACATTTCACTGAGTCCTCCTTCATCGTGATTCAGTGGATTGTGGCTGGCTGAAACCACCAGTAAAGTGAGTTTATAGAAATCTACAGCCAGCTGTCGTCTGTTTAGCTGAAATGCGGTAATTTGAGAGAAGAAAAATCGAAAGACCCCATCTTAGCAGATCATAGAAATGAGCTCCTTTTCTTCCCCTCATCAGCCCTTAATGCTCTACCTTGTTCTCCCCAGCACTGCTCTGTACCCAGCACTGCTCTACAGGTTGTTTTTGTTTTTGTTTTTTTGGGGGGTTTTTGGTTTTTTTTCCGGTGTCGGGAATCAAACTCACTACCTTGCATTTGCCAGGCAGGCGCTGTGCCCCTGAGCTAAATCCCTGGCCCCTTCCACAAGTTTGTTACCTGTAAGCTATATTAGCTTGATTCATTCTTAGAACTGAGTAACTTCTTAGGCCAGGTGGAATTCAAAGGCACACAAGGAACTTTAGTCGAAATGGAAATTTACCATGTTAGTGACACTCCTATTCCTACTTTCAAACTTTTCAAATTTGAGAGCCTATTTTTTTTACATAATAACAGTAGTTTGGGGACTGGGGATTTAGCTCAGTGGCACAGCGCCTGCCTGGCAAGCGTGAGGTCATGAGTTCAATTCCCAGTACCGGAAAGAAAACAAAAAAAACCATAATAACTAGTTTTGTTTTAGTTTTTGTTGGTTGGGAACACCAAAAACCACCATGAAAGCAGCATGTTTTCTATTTGTTAATCATTCAATAGCTGCCTAGACATGAATACACATAAGATTTATTCTTATAATATTTATTTATTTTAAGATTTATTATGATCTATTCTTATAATAATTTATTCCTATAACATAAGGTATGTATATATGTATATATATATATATACACACATATATATATTAAGATGTATTCTGTCCTTGATAATATTTAATGTAAATATAGATTCCAGGACTCCTCTATGTAACTCTAAATTTTTTCAGGAGTTCAAAGCCCAGATTATAAATATTGTTATATATTTGAAAGAGACAGTGACTCTTGTAGAAGTGATTTAAAGGAAGGGCTATTAAAATCATATTACAAAAACTTGCAGAATAAACTTCCTTGGTACACCATGTCCCACGGAACAAAAGAAGAGAAATATAAGGAGACAGTATTTTTTAATTTCCAGCAACATTTTTTTTGGTTATGCTTCTGCTATTTAGCCAACCTACAGCTAATGTACTTTTGAAAGAACCAATGTAATTAGATAAAATTCCTAATCAGCTCAGATATTTTCTATCTTCTTATAATGCATAACCCTGAGCCAGTATAATCACTGCATTAGCAATAGTGAACTGCTCTTGAAAATCCCTACTTAGTACAAACTACATTAAGAAAAATACAGTGTATGATGAGCAATCTGATTTAATTTTTATACAAGATTAACATGTTAAGCTATCATCTCTAATTTTAAAATCAGGTTCTCTCTATTTAGGCCTGTAAAATAATATTCAGGTAATTGGATATGTATTAAAAGTTATTTCTAGCTTCACTTACCCATTTGATTTAGGCAAGCAATAGTTCCTAAACGATTCTCCAATTCATGTTCTAAAATATGAAGCAGAATTCTAGGGGAAATCATACTCTATTCTTCTCTAAAAAGTTGTGAGAAAGAACACACTACCTTATTTTTCCAGTAATTCTCAATAGTTTACATTCTCCCTTGGAGTCTACTCTTCCCAGTGCTATTATATTGGCTTACAATGTAAAGACCTGATTTTTTTCATGGGTAAAAAGAAATGAGAGGATCAGCCTCCCACCTAAACCAAACTATTGCTTGGATAATCTTATCCACATAGCAAATACCAGAACAAGCAAAGATAAACTTCATGTGGGCAAGTCCAAGGCTATGCATCTCAAAGAGGAATACTACCCCTGGTGCCTAGTAACAGTAACAATATATGGTGCCAGGGCAGGAAAGATACACATTTCCAGGCAGGGTTTATTCAAGTTAAATAGTAACCCCACCATGCAGGCAGAGGACCTGATAACCTTTCCTGGTCAGGCTGCCCAGAGAGATCTGTGAAAGCCAAAAGCCAGATTACTGACATAAATTCCACTGCCCTGACAATATACAGTTGACCTGCCAAGACCTAATGGCTAACCACATATGCAGAGGCAGAAAATCAAGGCTGCACTCTCTGTGCTGTTTTGAGCATGGGGCTGTATTTGTCACCTAATGTAATACCACCTTTCTTCACCACAAGAACTCCAGCTCCCTGTCCCTTGAGCCCACCTCTGGGTCCACCCTCCCTGGATTTGCATCCAGGTGCAAGTCCAGAGAGTTGTGGGAATCCTTTGTCCACATGCAAATCATTTTTGCAAGATCAATTTTTTTTTTTTTTTTTTGCTATAGGACTGTGCAGGCTAGTCTGTAGGAAAATTTGCATTTTGTCTGGTACGATAGGCACAGCCATGAGTGATAGAACTAAAGGGACAAAGAGAGCATTACAAAATCAAATTAACAAACAAATGAGATACAAATATACTCTATTAACTGTCTACATTTTTTTGAAACAGGAACCAACTGGAATTTAGCATTTTGAAATGTATCCAACTGAAAAGGGGCAAAAAAAAGAATTTTAATGAATTACAACACAAGTTGAGATGCAGACTGAATAATTACAGTCTCCATTACTGTAACTCAGTGGAAAGCTGGATTGATTGAGTCCCTTTCAGATGATTTGTGAGACAAGATGACTGCACTTCAAAGTAAGAGCTCTATATAGCTTAGTTATAAGGATATTCAGGCTACAATTAGGAAAATTTTAAAATATCTCCAAGGAAATATTTCAAGTGATTTTTTTTCACTTTACATAAGACAGTACCTTCTAGATTGTAAAAAATGAAATAAGGAAACTTTCCCAAATTTATGTCCAAATATTTTTTAAAGGTTTTATGTTACTTTGTTCTTTGTGTCATTATGTTAATAAGCTTTGTGTTGCTATAGCAAAATACTCAGGAAAGTCAAGTTAGGGGAGGAAAGGTAAAGCACAATCTGAGTGTGTCTGAGTGGCTTGCAGGGATAGGATCTTGGGGACTATCCCTGGTTCCTGGGCCTCTCCTCTCTGGTGCTGCTTCCCGGCCACCATGAACAAAGCACCTTTGGTCTGCCGCTTCCCTCTGCCATAATGTTCCTGCCTTGGAGCCAGGCAACCGTGGGCTGAATCCTTGGAAACCATGAGTCAAATTAAACCTCTTTTCCTTTAGATTGTGGGTGTCAGGTATCACACCCCAGCAATGAAAAGCTGACTAATACAGCCATCAAACTATAATCTCATCAGTGGATTAATACACTTGATAAGGCCTTCATGAGCCAGTTATTTCCCAAAACCCATCAGCAGCAACCCTTCAGGACAATGAGCCTTTTGGGAAGACATTTTGTATCCCAACCACAATTATCATCCTCTTTAATCCAAATATATTGATACTGAGAAAGCAAGATAGACAGAGCCAGTGATTTGCATAACTGTGAGGGCAATAAAAAAGAACTGACAGTTGTGATAGCATACACCTGTGATCTCAGCTATTTAGGAGGCTGAGGCAAGAGGATTACAAGAGGACTTTGAGATTTTGTCTCAAAAGAGGATTTTTGAAATTTTTGTCTCAAAATAGAAATAAGAAGTGCTGAAGATGTAACTCAGTGGTGGAGCACTTGTCTAGTTTGCACAAGCTAGGCCCTGAGTTCAATCCCCAGTACCACAAACAACGAAAATGAAAACAACCAACAAGAAAGTATCACCAACAATTTGAAAGATGGAGTTGCAAGTATTTTAACTCTTCAGGACAAATCCTTGGATGACCAGCGTCACTTACCCTTCATTCCCTAAGGTTGGTCTAGCAATCTTTCCCTGCCACCAAACAGGCCTGAAGACCATAGGGTTATACACTGACCCTCTGAAGACCTGAAGCACCTTGATGCACAGAGCAAAAGCAGTTTAAAGCTCACCCGAAGTTGGACCTCCTGAATCATATCTGCAGAACAGAGTCAGATGGGCCATAGAACCCTTAGGATGAAGGAGGCTGAATATGTTTTCTCAGATCTAAACCTCCTTGGTATGCTTAACATTGTGCATAGACAATATTAAAATTGCTAAAGTAGAATCCCGTAAGATTCTGATTTGTCTCTTCAAGTAAATCCCAAGTTTCTCAAGGCAGGAGAGATCTTTCTTCTAGCTCCCTACTCCCAATGAGTGCCTAACATTTGACTGCTGAATCACTGACCTTTATAGAAGGCCTGAGGTAGATAACCTGAGAGAGCCAGCCCTCTCTGGGGTCAGTTGTTGTCATTACTGATACATGATGATCACACATGCCCTCCCTTCTCTCTCTCCCCTACCTTCCCTTCCTGCTCTTCTGAAACCAGGACAGAAATACCTGTGTGTGCACACACCAGTGAAGGGCCCAGTCCTGTTGAACTGTAACTACAAACATTTCCGTATCACCAAAGACTTGAGAGCCTTGTATTTATGAAAAGGAAGAAGACTCTTACCACACCTATACCTCCTTAACCTTCTCTGTGCTAAAAGTGAAACGTCCATGGTTTGATGACACAGAGAGGAGCAGTCACACTTTCACACACTGTGGATAATCATGCCTTCCTCAAAGGACACACGACATTTTCTATTTTCCCAGTCAGGCCTTCCTCTGGAATCAATAATGCATTCAGAATTCAATTCAATTCAATTATATGGCCCTGTTGTATGATGTGGTCTGTTTAGGAAGCATCAAACCCAGTATCAAGTGTGAAATCTGTATTCAACAAAAGTTTTTCACTTTTTCACCCCTTACCCGTAAAGCTACCTGAGAAAGTCCACAGCATTCACAAACCATTCAACTGCTCTGCCTTTTAATTTTTCTGAATGAGTGTAAGTTCAGTTATTCCTGGAATACACCACTATAACTTGCACACATTCTGTGGGTCATTCCATAAACACGCATGCATTGCCTTGTAGGTGGAATCCTCTGCACAGCACTGTAATGGTGCCAAGAAGCAATATGGTGCTGTGGCTAAGAGCATTGCTTAAATGCTGTTCTTTCATGTCCTCATCTGTAAAATGGAGCAAATTACTTCCTAGAGTGGTTGTAAGGAATAAATGGGGTTGGTCATGTGAAACGCTCAGCATAGCATAACCACTTGTTCAGGGAGAACTCTTTTGATGTATCCAGGAGCTAGTTCTTAACCAAGGGTCTTAAAGTCCACAGGTAGATTTAGAATTCTTTGAAATTATCTGCCAAGTGTAGGTAACTTGTCTAGAGTTTAACATTGTCCTCAGATTTCCTCAGTGACCTCACAGTCTGATAGAGCATATGGACATTTGATGACCATAAAATATGAGAGCAGTTTTATAAAAATGAACCCAAGATGCAACGGGACGCACAGAAGGGGCACCAAGTGAGAGTGTTGCAGCAAGCAGAGCTTCGTCCTAGAGCCGCGGGCTTTAAGATAAGTCTGGGAGCAAGAATATGTGATACCTGGATGAGACTAGGTGTGTCCCAACTATAGCGAAGGTGGTATGCAAGTGACTGAGAGAGTGTGGTCTGTGTGAATGTGTTGAGTATGAATAGAATAACAAGAAACTGAAAGAGGGAAGGCCAGGAAGGAGAACAGAAACCTGGCCACAAGGGGTCTGCATTACATGTTGTGCTGAGGAGTTTGTATTTTGTATAGATGGGCATCGCGGCAGACTTTATGGGTATTCACTAACACCGCCAGCCCTTCTTCCCTTCCCAGATAGAAGCCACATTTCCTCTCCTGCTGCTGCTGGGCAGACCCGTATGACAAATTCTGGCCAATGCACTATGATGTGAGGACATGTGACATTTCCAAGGCAAATCCTTTCCATGCCAGGTATAATTCTCCATGCCCTTGTCCACTGCTGTTAAGACAGCCAACTTGAAAAACCATTTTTGCACAAGAGAACAATAACCAACAGTTATAGAGACAGAACAGAGCTTAGTGGTTGCCCAGGGCTAGAAAAAATGAAATGTGGGGGTATCTTTTTGAGGTAATGAAAATGTTCCAAAATAGATTGTGGTAATGAATGCACAACCCTATACTAAAAGCCAAAGAACTGTATACTTTAAATGAGTAAATTGTGTGGTATGTGAATAAGATCTCAATACAGCTAGTAGGAAAACAAACAACTTTGCAATCAAATGCCCACCAGTGAGCTCTCCACCTTAGCTGGCAGACTGAACGAGTAAAAAGCAAACATTACTATCATAGACCACTGAGAACTGGAGGTTGTTTATTACTTCAACAGCTCCTGACTTAACTAGTATAGCCATGGAAGAGAATGAGAAGTGTTTTCTCTAAGCATAATAGACAAGCATTCACATCTTCTGTGGGAGGTGCTCCAGAGCTACTGAGGGAGTGTAGATGGAACAGTGAGTGATGTCATATTTGTGTCCAGGATAGCACGGTTGCAGTGTGAACTACGCAAGCCGTGAGGAAGCTAGAGGCAGGAGGCTTCTGCGTTAGCCTCAAAGGGAAACAAAGTAGTGATGTTCAGTGTTCGGGAAGGACAGCAGACGAGCTTGAGTCCTGTCTCACGCATCAGGGGCTCCTGAGTCTGCCGGTTCATGATTGTAAATATGCATGAAGTTCTATGAAGTGTGATCAAATATTACAGCGAATGTTTAACTTTTAAAAAAATATTAAGTAAAGGACACGTTGCATTAATCCCATCATAATAATCCCTCTCACTTCAAATACAGTTATCCCATCACTCATGCCACTTTCTGAAGCAGTTCTGGAAGTCCTCTTTGGTGTGTGTCTTTACTTTTCCTGTCATGGCTGCCTTGATGTCCTGAATTTATTCAAAATGTTTGATTTTCATGGTCATTTAGACTTGGAGGGACAGTCAGAAGTCACACAGTATCATATTTGGTAAATAAGGTGAATACGGACACACAGTGATGTTTTTATTTGACAGAAGTGGTTGGTCAGTGGAGAGAAATCATAAAAAATATGGTGAATGTTTAAAATGAAAAAAAAAAAGACACTAAAAAATACACTCCCAGCCAGGGATACAGCTCAGTGGCACAGCACATGCCTGGTAAGTGCGAGGTCCTGAGTTCGATTCCTGGTACAAAAAGAAAAAAGATACACTCCCTTTAATTAATCCTGAACACACTCCCCCCTGCTTCAAACACACTTATCTCATCATGTTTGGTAATGCATATTTTAGTGTAGGAAGTTTTATTTGAATTTAAACATTCATCATGGTTTTCAATAACCTTGTATTCTGTAGTATATATGCAAAAATCTATTATTTCTACCATCTACAAATACCAGCTATGGTCATTGATTCTCATGACAGAATTTGGAAAAATTATTGAGAAGAGGAAAAGAGACAAATGTAAAAGCTAATTTCCTTATATAAAAAAAAAGAATTTCCACCGCTGTTGTGATTTGTCCAGAAATGCAGTTAGAATGAACTTAGGTATTCCTTATACATGTAACATAAAGGGCACTGATGTCATTTCAGCAGTAGTGACTAGTTTTACATATTCTGAGGCTAAACATAATCGATTCTGTAGCTTCCTAATGATCTGCCTTGAGGAGTTATTATTCTTGATGGCAATTAATCAAAATTAAAACAGACTGCATGGAATAAAGCAAATTCAAACATCCGGCCTCAGTTACGAGCACCTGCACATTAAGATTAATTATGGGCCCTGGTTGAGGGTGACAGGTATATCAATATTATAGAGAAAAGAGAAGGTAACATTTCCCAAGAGAGTTCCAAGTATATTTCCAAGGAGCAAAGATTCTGAGCCTAAGTCCAAGTGGAAGAAAGCTACATAAAATCCATAATGGAAATTATAACTGTTTTCTTCCAAAGACCTTAGTTAGCTATGCATTACTGTTACAAAACCTCAAATGCCATTAGAGACCGCCTGAAAGAAGGTAGAAGGGTGAAATAGTTTTGTTTTTCTTGGATAATGTCAGAAAATAAATGAAAATTTACCTCTTAGATGTTCCTAAATTTAAAGTCAAAATGCGCATCTGTGTTTTTCTCAGACTTCTTTTTATATTCATTATTTTAATTGTTTTTTTTTTTTTTTATCAAACCATGGCACTGGAGAGGTAATACAGAATTGTCGTGTGATATGTCTGACACATGGTGAGCACTTTATCATTAATTGCTGCTGCTGCTACTGCTATTATTTGGCAAATTTCTTTAAGTTCTTTAGGTCTCTATTTATTTGTAAAATATACACGATAGCATTGCTCACAATATCATACTGTTATGAAGATTAGATAATACTTTTTTCTGAGACAGGATCTCACTATGTCAGAACCTTTGAATGGTGGCCCCTAGTAGGGAGTAAGTCACTGGAGGCACTGCCCTTGGAAGGGACTATGTCCTTGTGGGAGCCCTGAGCTAGTTCTCAAGAGAGGGTAGCTATGAAGAAGCAAGGTTAGCCTGTACCCAGTCATTCTTTGGCATTTGGTTTGACTCCACCACCACTGTTGTATGCTGCCATCTGCCATTAAATGCTACAGAGAGTGGTCCTCAGTAGAGCTGTATGGACTCTCAAAACTGTGACCTAAGGTAAAAACAAAACATATATATATATATACGTATATATATATATATATACATATATATATATATATATACGTATATATATATATACACACACACATATATATATATGATAAAGTTGAGTCCTATTTCCCGCAATTAAATCATACAATTTTGCAATATTTTTAAGTATGAGAAGAAAGCTTCTTAATTAGAGACATGGTTAAAACAGATGCCTGAATTTTGTAAAATTGGTTGGAAATTATCATGGTAGTCTTTTTCTTTTAAAACACAAACACGGCTACCTTAACAGAAGCTCAATTAACAATTCAAATGATGATAGACATCAATGAACTGAGGTGAAAGAGTAAGTTAACAGTGGACTATCCAAAAGAGAAATCAAGGGGCTGGGGATTTAGCTCAGCGCCACAGTGCCTGCCTGGCAAGCGCAAGGTCGTGAGTTCAATTCCTGGTACCGGAAAAAAAAAAAAAAAAGAAAGAGAGAGAGAGAGAAATCAAGAAAACAATTCCATTTACAAGAGCATAAAATAAAGTAAAATAATATAGAGGGTTTAGGGAAGGATTTATACACTGAAAACTATAAAAGAAAACTTTAGCAAAGGTCTGTACATTCAGAACTATAAAATATTGATGAAATAAAGAAGATACAAATGAATATAAATATATCCTTTGTGCATACATTGGAAGAATTAATGTTGTTCAAATGTTCATACTACCCGAAACTATCTATAGATTAAATGCAATCCCTATCAAAATTTCAATAGTCTATTTTGCACAAGTAGAAAAAAATCCAAAAATTCACATGAAACCACAAAACTGCCAAATAGCCAAAGCAATCTTAGGCAAAAAGAACAAAGATGAAGCTATCATACTTCTAATCTCACAATATACTGCAAAGCTACAATATTCCAAAAAACATGACACAGGCATAGAATTAGACATATCAAACCGCAAAGCAGAACACAGAGCCCAGAAGTAAATCTACACATTTATGTTCAACCAATCTTCTACAAGGGTGCCAAGAACACAGAGAATAGCGTCTTCAAAAAATGACATAAGGACACTGTATACAAAATTGGATCCCTACCTCATCCCATATACAAAAACCTCAAAGTGAATTAAAGACTTAAACAGAAATATCTGAAACTATAAAACAGATAGAAGAAAATACAAAGTAAAAGGTTCTTGATATTGTTCTTGGCAAAGATGGGGACTGGGAAGATGTTTGTCATAAGATATAAAATTTAGTTAGATGAAATCTTTAGGAGATCTATTGTACAGCATGTGGAGATAGTTAGATAATGTGTCTTTGAAAATTGCCAACAGAGTAGATTAAGTGTTCTCACCAACAAAGAATGATAAATACATGACACACTAGCTCTGTGAACTAGTGTGATTTAATCATTTCACAATGTGTATATGTATCAAAATATCATGTTTTATACCATGAGTATATATAATGTTTGTCAACTTAAATATGTAAAGATTTAAGGAAAGTCCTTAATTCCAAAGAATTTGAGGGTATAATCCTGTCCATACTCCTTTTAATGTAAGGTTTAAAGAAAATTAGTGCTATATCTGACTCACCACTGTCCAATGCACTCCTATCCTGTAATGAGATCACTACCTCATTTATAGGGGGAAAATAGACTTAGATTAGAATATAAGAGTAAACTCAGGTCAAATTGCAAATGTGTTCACTAGCTATCACAGAATGTTGTTTAAAAATGAGAGATTCTGGCCTTCCAGACATAAACCAAGATAGACAAGATAAGACTGACCCATTAAACAATCATTTATTCAACAAATGTTTATTGAGCAGCTAGTCAGTACTCGAAGTTAAGTTAGATCTAGGAGTACAACAATAATGGGAGGTAAAACAAGAGGAGAGGAGAGTAGAGGGGAAGGGAGAGGAGGGGAGGGGAGGGAGGGGAAGGAAGGGGAGGGGAGAGGAGGCAAGGCAAGGCAAGGCAAGGCAAAGCAAAAACACTGTAACACCGTTCCTAGCCTTATGGCATTTACAGACTATTGAGGAATACAGCCTCACCACCATTTGTTATTATTTGATTTCTAGGTGATGGCCATCCTTTCCTGGGTAAGACGGAATCTCAGTGTTGTTTTAATTTGCATTTGTCTCATGGCCAGAGGTGTTGAGAATTTCTTCATGTAGGATTTATTGGCCACTTGCACTTCTGTGGTAATAGGAAGCAGAGTGAGAGATCCTTCTTAAAGGGGAAGAGCATCAAGAGATGGAGGAAGGGGAAGGAAAAGGAGGAAAAGAGGATAATAAAAGGAATTAAGATGTGTTTTGTACATGCACCAACTCTACACGAGGAATGGAAACATGATGTACTACAAACATGTACTAATAAAAACAAATCGAATAACAAATGCTGGCGAGGCTGTGGGGAAAAAGAAACCCTTCTAGACTGCTGGTGGGGATGCAAACTAGTACAACCACTATGGACATCGGCATGGAGTTTCCTCAAAAAACCTGAAACTGGAAATTCTATGTGACCCAGATATAGGTATCTTCCCAAAAGAGTTAAAGACATCATGTTACAGTGATACGTGCACGCCCATGTTTATAGCAGCACAATTCAGTACAGCTCAGTCTTGGAAGCAGCCTGTATGTGCATCAACAGATGAATGGACCAGGAAAATGTGGTATTTACATAGAATGGCATACTAGTTAGCCATAAAGAAATATAAATTTGAGTCATTTTTAGGAATATAGGTATACTTTAAGATTATAATGTTAAGTACAATGAGTCAGACACACAGGTTTAAATATTGCATAGCTTCTCCTATGGTCTCTCTTCTATGAGAAACCCACAGTATAAATAAAGAGCAAAACGTGTGATTTCAGATGTTTCATTGCCCAGAACTGTAAAAGAATAGATCTCTGTTGTTTAAAGGTACCCAGTTTGTGGTATTTTGTTCGGCAGCCCTAGGAAACAGATGAAACCTCTATGCTTACATATGATTTGGTCCAGGTCATGGGTATATTTCTTAATGTCACGGGGCAGCAGCAGGCCATTGTGGTCAACAAATCCTGGAACATCTGTGACTTCTAACTAGAAATTAGACACTTTTCATTCTTACTGCTGTCTGTGACTCTCTCTGTTCAGTGACATGGTAATTCAACGCACTTTTATTACTAAGTGAAGATAGCCACAGGCAAGCTCAGCCAATAGGAAAAGAACTGCCCTTTAGTTCTTAAAGTTTGCACGTGTTGGATATTTTAGATGAGAATCAGAGTGGCAGAATCGCTTGTGTCTACTCTGTTTTCATTGTAGAAGTCAGCGCTATTTTCTGGTGACAGAACATGCCCATTCTGTACCGGAATCTTTTTTCTTTTGCTCAGTGGTGTTGACACACAATGATTTAATGTTCCCATCTCTACTGATTGACTTGGCACAAGCAGTGCATTTAAATGCCAGCAAATAAGACAGAACTACGTGACCCCTTTCACACACAGAGAAAACAAAATGTATCATGGTGCATGAACAAATATTAAGAATAACATTTTAATCAATCAATTTCTTAATACCCCACATTGTTACCCAAAGCTTCAAAGTCAGAGTATTCTTCTCAGCTTGATGAAAGTTAAGGATTTTTTATGGCCTTCAAATTTTGTTAGGGTTCAATTTTACAAAAATTATTTAAAATTCAAAGTAATAAACAGTTCATATATGTCAAGAAATCCCTCAAGAGCTGGGAAGGTGATAAAAAGGTGGGCCAGATTGTGTCCTTGGGACATTGTGTTCACTCATTAAATGTGCAGTTTCACTTCCACTAAGAACTGTGTTTTCTTCTACTTGAAACACAAGCCCCTGTTGTGTCCATTGTTTTCTCATCTTTGTAGAGACCTGGCTACACAATTACTTCACCAGTCGATTAATTCTGAAAAGTCAAGCAACAGGGCAAGCACCAGGACAACACAGAAATAGTGGGAAATGGTAGGAGGCACCTACTTTATCTAAGGTGGCTGTCCTAGGCTCCAGCTGATCAAGTCTAAGCAGAGACGTGGGCTCAAAGTTACTAGGTAGTCCAGGCTTTTTGGTTTTTTGTTGTTTTGTTTTTCGGAGGGTTTTTTTTTTGGTACTAGGGATTGAATCCAGTGCCTCCATACTGAGCTACATCCCCAGCCCTTTTATTTTGAGACAGGATCTGGCTAAGTTGCCCAGCCTGGGCTCAAACTTACCATCCTCCTGCCTCTGCTTCCCAGGATGTTGGAATTGTAGGCATGCACCACGACATCTGGCCTATCCATTTTTTCTTTACAAGGGATCTTTCCCTTCCTCCTTTAAAAAAAAAAAAATGTAAATTCATGTTAATTGTACAAATTAATGAGTTTCACCATGACCTTTCTTTACATGCCTATACCATGCTCTAATCATACCCATTTCTCCTATTCCCTTCCCGCACCTTTCCATCCCTCCTTCCCTCTTCCCTCGTACTACCTCTCTATTTTCAGGTCATTTGTTTTAAAAGGCATTTTCATACAAAATACTCAGGTTTTTAAATCTTAGAAGTGTCTTTTTTTCTAACACAGGTGGATGCCCAAAGCAGTTTGAGGCCAAATAAAACATGCCTGAGGACAAATTCTGCCATTGAATTACTGATTTACAACCTTAGCTAACCACTGTATTTTTTTAAAATTGTGGTGAATCCAGATTTACCATTTGGATTTACCATCTAGATGTTGCTCTTCATGTATTGAAACCTAATCACCAATGTGATGAGCAAGGAAGTACAGACTTTGGGAAGTGATTAAATTATAAGAATGGAGGCCTCATGAATGGGATTAGTGGCCTCATTAAAAAGACGCTGTGTTAGAGAAAGGAAGGGGATTGGAGGACAGGGGAGAATGGGGTGGGGCTCTAGGGGGTAAAAATAAAGTATGTTATGTGCGTGTACCAGTGCATCAAAGTGAACCCATCACTTGTATTACTAATATGCACTAAATAAATAAATGAGACCCTAGACTGCTCCCTCAACACTTCCCTCATGTGAGGACACAACAAGGAGACACCATCTGCAAAGCAGGAAATGGGCCCTAACCAGGCCCCAAATCTGCTGTGCTTTAATTCCAGACTTCCCTTCCCAGTCTTCAGCACCATAAGAAGCAAATGTCTGTTGTTTATAGACCTCCCAGCTCTTGTATTTTGTTAGAGTGGGTTACACAGACGAAGGGACCCTCTGAACCACTTTTCAGCATGTAATCCAATGCCACTGAATGCATTCACCGTGCTGGATAGTCAGCACCCCTATCCAGTCCCACAACTTTTCATCATCCCAAACAGAAACCCTGCATTCTTTAATTAGTTGGGTATTATTATTACCAATTTTAAAATGAAAAGACAGGCTTACAAGTGGAAAATGTTTCCAAAAGTTAGTGTATTTGTTGTTTAAAAAAAAAAGCAAAACTTAGAGATGTTAGTATTAGGCTAAGTACTCACCTTCTTCCTGAAGCCCTTCAGGAGTAAATTCTCTGCCAGACATCAGTCCTCTCCACAAACCCCTTACCCTGTCAACCTGCAGCCCAACCTACTTATTACACTCATCACTCACCTTAGGTTCGGTAGTCAGACCACTGTTCGCCCACTTTCAGACATGTAATCTGCTTCTTCTTGTAAATATTCCCTGTCCCTTGAGACTCATACCATTCAGCTGAATCATGCCTTCCTCCTCCTTATTGCTGTCATCAGCTGTCACCCCTCTTCATTTATTTGAGTTTTCAGCACCTGGTTGGCAATCTTCCAGTGCACCTTAGCTGCTGTCATCATCTGGGGCAACATTAAAACATCTTGAATGATCCATCGAAAATACAAAGCTGTTAGTGCATTGAACTCTCCACCTCTGATTTTGGGATTTGTGGAAATCACAAAATCAGACATCTTCAAAGTTATGTGACTCAAGCACCCTACTTACCCAACATCTCGCATATCAGTAAGGTTTCCAAGGCACAACTCCGTGCCCGTCAGCCCCATTTGCCTTCCATCTCTATTTATGTAGGCACATCCTGTCCCTCGGTGTAACTCCTTTGTGAACAGTACGGTAATTACCTTGCTTCTATCCTCTCTGCCAAACATACCAAACTCCAGCCCGCCATGAACCCCACCATCTGCTCAGGCTGGAGGAAGCACACAGCTGAGCTGATTGGTACTGTTGAAAATTCAACATCTGTAACTCAGACATCGCTTGGCAACCTAATTGTGTGCCGATAGTAAACTCCGTTAATCACTTTCCTAAATGATTATTTTGTACTTCTCACCCTTCTCAAATTTCTCACTTACCAGCCTAAAAGAATCCATTACTATTCTCTATATTTACCCAAAAATGTATCTCTTAACCATTCACTTCCCTCCCAAACCATTACCACTGTTAGCGAGCGTGACCCTGGTAGTCTCCTAAGAATGCTCCCTGCGATCTTCCTGCTCTTGCCAGAAATCCTCCACATAATGGCTGGGGTGGTATTTTATGCTAAGCACGTTATACTATTCACCTATTTTAAAATAAGCCATGACTTTGCATTACATTTTAGGGGGGAAAAAGCCCACCTCTTAATGAGACCCCATCCCCTGTGTGATCTGAGCCTTATAAACCACTCCATTTTTATTTTTATTCCTCATTACACTCCAGGTACTGTAGCTTCATGGGCCGAGCTTTTCTTTGTCCTCCCTGGCACATTCTCTTCCCTCTGCTCGGTATGATCTCTGGCTCTCGTACTTTCCCTACCGGTCTGCAACTAGTCAGCTTCTATTCATTCTTTAGGTCTCACATTTAAAGACTAAGTCTTGCCAGGTATGGTGGTGCACGCCTGTAATCCCAGCACTCAGGAGGTATAGGCAGGAGGATTGTTGCGAGTTCGAGAGCAGCCTGGGCTACAAAGTGAGCTCAAGGCCAGCCTGAACTGCATAACAAGACGTTGTCTCAAAAAGACAAAAAAAAAGAAAAGAAAAAAAATAAAGACCAAGTCTAGGGCTGGGAATATAGCTCAGTGGCACAAGCGCCTGCCTGGCAAGTGTAAGGTCCTGAGTTTGATTCCCGGTACCAAAAAATAAAAATAAATAAATAAATAAGGACCAAGTCTCAAAATCTTCCCTGACAAAGCCCACTTTGTTAAGTTGTATCACACAGTTATTTTGATCTGGTTACTGGCACCTTGCTTTGTTTTTATCAAAAATCAACACACAGGGCCAGGGATATAGCTCAGTGGCGTAAGCACTTGCCTGGCAACTCTGAGGTCATGAGTTCAATTCCCGGTACCAAAGGAAAAAAAAACTAAAAATCAACACACAGTCTACCTTTAGTACTTTAAAAGCAATCACACTGTATCTGGGCTAGAAGAAGGCTTACTACTATTGCCACAAATTACAGAAAAAATAATTTTATTTCATAACTTATTTAAATACAGGGTGATATTGTTGATAAGCCAGGTCGATAAATTATGCCTTCCAGGCCAAATCTGGCCAGCCATCTATTTGTGTAAGTAGTTTATTGGAATGCAGCTTTGTGCATTCATTTATGTGTAGTTTATGGCTGTTTTTGCTCTATGGTGCCAGAGCTGGGAAGTTATAACCGAGATTACAATTTTGCAAGCCTAAAAGGTTTACTACTGGACCCTTCACTGAAAATATCTGCTGATTCCTGCTTCAAAGTATTGAAAAGTGTGACTCTGTTGGTTTGGACGTGGTTGAATGTGCCCCCCAGTGTTCTTGTCCTAGAGCTTGGGCCCCACATTGCTGGCATTTAGTGATGGTGGAACCTTTAAGAGGTGCGACCTAGAGAGACATGATTAGGGCATAGGTGCACTTCCCTGGGAAGGGGTTTTATACAGCTCTTCAGATCCTGGTTAGTCCCTAAAACAGCAACTTGTCCCAAAACAAGTAAGCCTGGCCCCGAGTCCCTCCAGCTTCTTCTCTCACCATGTAGTTTCTCTGGCACTCTCAGCGTGGGGATATTATCTCCTGTGGGTCCCTCACCAGAGGCCAAGCAGGTGGGGTGGCTCAATCTTGGGCTTTTGGCCTCCAAAACTGTGGATAAATACACAGGTTTATTTATAAAATACTCAGCCTCAAATGTTTTGTTATAGCAGCAGAAAATGGACTAATACAAACTTTTAAAAATGTCTTCCTCTCTCTCTGATTTGCTTTGGTTTGTTATATTATTATTGAGGTGTATGTAGACTAAGAACATGAACAGCACTGATCTTTAATGTACTACTTGATAAATTTGTATTGAATATTTCCAGTATTCCAGAAGAGGTTTTTCATCACCACACCAAATCAACCCCTTACAGGCAGCTAACAACCATTCTAACTTCAAGCACTGACAATTAGATTTGCCTGTTCTTGAGTTTTATGATAAAAGGAAGCATAAAACACATACTCCTTTTGTGCTAGCTTCCTTTGCTGAACACACTTTATGTTCTTTAATTTCTGTGCAGCATTCCATTACAGGAAAATGCCACAGTTTATTTATCACTCTTCTTAATGGACATTTGGATTATCTCCAGGTTGGGGCATGAACATTCCTGTATGTGCCTTTGGGTGGAGATATACACTCATTTCTTTTGAGTACACATTTGGGGTGAGGCTGCTGGATATATTATCTTAGTAAGTAATGACAGTGTGCCATTTTGTTCTACCAGTGTACCAGCCCACCAAATGCACAGAATTGCAGACACTCCCTACCTGTGCCAACATTTTATTTTGTATTATTAATCTTTTAATTTTACTCATCCTTCTGGTGCATTTTATGTTTCCCCAATACATGTATTTTTATATGGTTAGTGGCCTTTTGAATGGCTTTTTTTTTTTTGAGGTTCTTGTCAAGACTTTTGCCTACTTTTTCAGTGGAAAAATGTCTTTCATCAGATACATATATGTATTATGAAGATCTTCTACTATGTGGTTTCTTTGATGCTTAATGTTTTTGTGTCCTGTAAGAAATTTTTGCTCCTCTAAGATCATAAAGATATCCTCACATTTAAGTCTGTGATATATGATGAATTATTTTTCATATGTGGTATAAATACAGGTTGCTTATACTATATTTTCCCCCACAAAATTGCAGTCATGTCTCTGTTACTAAATAAGTAACTCTATAAGCCTATTTCTGACCACCATTTCCTGTTTGCTTGGCCTATAAATTAATTAGTCTTATACCAATATCATACCATGTTAATTGCTGTAGCTCTGTTATAGTTTACATCCAAATGTTCCCCAAGAGCCTCATGTGCTCAGAGGCAGGGCTTCTGGAAGGTGACAAACCCTGGGAGCACTACAGTATACCTGACTTGTTTTTAGGACGTGGTATCTGCTGGGAAGAGGCAGGTAGTTGAGGGTATGGCCTGGAAGCGTGTATCTCCCCTCCTTACTGTCATGACACGAGCAGATTTCTTCTGCTCAGGCCCTTCCTCCTTCTGATTGCTTTGTTTGAGCCTGCTGAATATGGGCTGAAACTTCTAAAATGTGAGCCAAAATACACTTCTCCTCCTTTAAGTTGTGGGTGTTGGGTATTGTGTCCCGGCAACGAGAAAGTGACTAAGAGAAGCTCTTAGAATTTAGTAATGTAAGAAATTCTCCACCTTTTTCTTCACCAGGATTATTTTTATTATTTTAGGTTCATTGGATTTCTATTTAATTTTACAATCAGCTTGGATATTTCTAACAAACAAATACAAATAATCTACAGATCAGTGGAGAGGCAGCACATTGTGATAGAAATACTACTCACCTCATAACCAAGATGTAGAGAGAGAAACTTGTGTCCCACAATTCCCTCTGAGGGCCTTTCCCCAAGGACCTAAAGACTTCCTACTAGGCTCCATCTCTACCTCCCAACAGTGCCAACCTGGGGGCCAACTCTTCAACACATGGGACTGTGAGAGACATTCCAAATCTCAGCTATAGGGGCTGGGGATTTAACTCAGCAGCACAGCGCTTGCCTGGCAAGTGCAAGGTCGTGAGTTCGATTCCTGGTACTGGAAAAAAAACAAAACAAAACAACAAATCTCAGCTATAGCATGGATTTCCCTTTGTATACAATCATATCACCTGTAAATAAAAGCATTTATATTTTTTCCAACCTTCATATATTTTGTTACTGTTTCTTGCCTTCTTATATTAGGTAGTATCTTTAATTCAATAACTGAATACAGGCAGTAAGAGTGAACATCCTTGCATTACTTTCCACTTCAACCAAAAATGTGTTCCAACTTCCACTAAATGGAATATTCTAGGTTGTCAGATTTGCTGAGAATTTTTACTGTAATTGGATGTGTCTTTTATCGAATGCTTTTTATTAATCTATTGAGATGGCCACATGGTTTTTCTCCCTTATTCTGTTAATGTGGTATATTATATTGATTTATATTTCAGTGTTCAACCAGTTTTGCATTCCTGATGCAGAGCTTACTTGATTGTGATATACTATCCTTTCATATATTGCTGGATTTCATTTACCAACATTTTGTTTGATTTTTTTTTTTCTTTGTCTTTTTGAGACAGGTTCTCACTATGCAGGTCAGGCTGGCCTTGAACTCATTTTGTAGCCCAGGCTGACCTCGAACTTTCTTTTTCTTTCTTTCTTTCTTTTTTTTTTTTTTTTTTTTTTTTGGTACTGGGAATCTAACTCAGGACCTTGTGCTTGCCAGGTAGGTGTTTGTGCCACAGAGCTATATCCCCAGCCCTGGCCTCAAACTTTGAACAGTCCTCCTGCCTCAGCCTCCCGTGTGCCGTGTGCTGGGATTACAGGTGTGCACCACCACACTTGGCGCTTTTGTTTGAATTTTTGCATCAGTGTTCATGAGGCATATTGGAGAGTAATTTTCTTTTCTCATGAGATTTTTGCCCAATCTGGATTTGAAATCACATGGTCTAAAAATGAATTTTGAAGCATCTCGTCTTTCTCTAGTCTTCAAATTTTTTCTTGTAAGACCAGTATGATTTTTTCCTTAAATTTTTTGGAAAGTTAACCAAAGAAGTCATATGAGTCTAATGAGTATTTTTGGTAGGAAGGATTTTAAGTTATATATTCCAGCAACCTAATAAATACAGAATGGTTTATATTTTCTCCTTTTTTTCTAAATTGGGATTTTCCAGGGATTGGATACATAGGTGTTGATCATATTTTTTATCTTTTTGATGACTGTATAATCTGTTTGGATGCACCCTTTCCATTCACGATACCGGCAATTTTGTGTTGTGTGTGCGTATGTGTAATTTGTCTTGCCTTGCTAAGGATATTAATCATGTTCAAGAAACAGCTTACTTTTCTCTGTACCCCTTCTGCTCTTTCATTGATTTCTACTCTTATCACTTCACAATTGTTGTTTTCATTTTCACTGGGCTTTTAAATTTACTCTTTCTCGTTTTCTCAGTTAGAACTTGAGATTTAAATTGTTTTTCATAAACATGCAAAGCTTTTTAGGTATGCATATGCTGATAGATCATATTTTCTTTTTAAGTTATTCAAAATAATTTCTAATGTGAGTTCTCCTTTGAAGTGTAACTTAAAGTGTGTTACTTCATTTTAAAGTATTTTGGGATGTTCTGATAACCTTTTCGTTGTTTTTAGTTTAATCCTACTATGACTAGAAGTATATTCTATGAAATACTAGTCTTAAAACTTACTAAAATTCAATTTAAGATGCAAAATGTGCTAAGAACTTTGTATCTGCAATGTTGAGAGAATTGTTCTATCCATGTCCATTAGGACAAATTAGTTGACAGTGTTTTTCAAAACTTCCATACCCTTAATAGTGTTTTATTTGTTTTGCAGTACTAGGATTAAACCCAGGGCCTGGTGTATATGTTTAGCTCTACTAGAAATTGTCTTTATTTGGGTTGGTGCAGTAGAATGCCTTAAACTGGGTAATTTATAAATAGAAATTTATTTCTTACAGTTCTGGAGACTGGTAAGTCCAAGATGAAGATGTCACCAGAGCCCTTACCCGCTGAAGGTTCCACTCTTCTTCATAAGCACAGTTCTTATTGAGTCCTGATAAGGTAGAAGGTGGGAGAAAGAAAAAAACAGCCCCTCTCAAGCCCTTTCAAAAGGGCAGTCATTCCATTCTTGTGGGTGGAGCCTACATGACTGGATCATCTCCCCGTATCATCCCATGGGTGATTACAATTCAGTATGAATTGGTAGCACATTCAGACCACAACAGAAACTCATGAGTGTCAGACCTTCAACTTTGACTTATAATTGTTTACTTCTGTTTTTAGTTCTGTCATTTTCTTGTTTGCTTTATATATTTTAAGCTATGTTATTATGTGCATACAAATTTATTTTTATTTTTCTATTGACTTAACCCATTTATTATGAAATATCTCGATCTCTAGAAAATTCTTTACCTTAAAGTCCTTATGTTATTAATATATGGAGACATACCAACTCCCTTTTGCACAGAGTGTTTGCACAGAGCAGGTCTGTTTGTTTTTAACTTGTCTTCTGTATTGTTATATTTTAAAACATATCTTCTGTAAGCAGTATTTAGTTGGGTCTTTTTATAAGCCAAGTTGGCTCTTAGACTTGTAATAGGGGTGTTTAGTCCATTCATATTTAGTGTAGTTATGAATTTGATTTGTTTATCAGTCTGTGACTTTGGGCTGGGGATTTAGCTCAGTGGCACAGCGCCTACCTGGCAAGCGTGAGGTCATGAGTTCGATTCCCGGCACTGGAAGAAAACCAAAACCAAAAAAAAAAAAAAAAAAAAAAAAAAATCCTGAAAAGAGTCTGTGACTTTGCTCTTTGTGTTTTGTTCCGTCTATGCTTTGCTTCTTTGTTCTGCTTTTTTTGCCTACCTCTGAACTAGTCAAAGATTTTTAATAGTCAACTTTATCTCCTCTATTAGCTTCTTGTGTATATCTTTCGGTATTATTCCTTCAGTGGTTCAGTGGTTACATTAAAATTTTGCATATCTGTATTTGACTTATAACCATCTGCTTTCCAAACTCTGCAAGACTCATGGAGGTTAAACTCCATTTACACCCCTCCCACCCCTCCTGCTGTAACAGTGTGTTTTACATCTGTATATAAACCTTATAAAGCATAATTACCAGGGTTGCTTTAAATAATCAGTATCCTTTTAAATTTACCCACATATTTACCCTTTATTCTGCTTCTCATGCCTTCCTGTACTTTTGTGTTTCTGTTGGAAATTATTTTCTTAAAGCATGTAGAGTTTTAAAAAATCTTTCCTAGAGTATATGTGTTCCAGAAACAAAGTCTCTTAGCTTTTTGGCTCTTTTTTCTAACCATCAGTTTTGAAGGCTATTTTGACTTTTTAGGATTCTAGAGACAGTTTTGTACTTATCCCTCAGCCCTTCAAAGAGGTCAGTATATTGCCTTTTGATTTCCATTGCTTCTGTTGAAAAGTTCTCTGATCTGATGTCTTACATTTTCTTCTATTGCTTGGTAATAACTTTATTTATTTTTAATTACTTTTATTGATACACTTTAGATATACATAATGATCATATTCATAGGGGATTTGTACCTGTACATGATACATCTTGATTCCTCTTTTTTTCTGGTTCCCCTCCCCTCCCTTCAACCCCTCTTCCCCTCCTTATTTACAAAAACTTTGTCTCCATTTTTAATTTCCCTTTTCTCACTTTTTTCTATTCCCTTCCTTTTTAACTCCTCCTCCCATATTTTTTTTCTTTTAGCGAATCTCTTGCACCTAACGTACTAGAGTATGTATTTTCCCTTTTGGCAGCTTATAAGATTTTCTCTTTCCTATTGGTTATCAGAAATGTAACAAGGAATAGTTTTCTTTGATTTGGAGCTATTTGCGTTTTCCTGAGGCCGTTGAGCCTATGGATTAATATTCATCATTAATTTGTAAAGTTACTGGCAACCACATCCTCACACTCTGCTTCGGATCCACTCCCTCCTGTCCTTACCACATCTCAGGGGCACAGTTTTAAACCGCGTGTTTATATCAAACATGACTCTTGCGCTCTGCTTTACTCTTTCCATCCCCCCATACTTACATTTGACATTTTCTGTTTGCTATCTTTAGATTCACTTGCCTTTTCCTAGTTTTTTTGGCAAACCCATTCAATGAGTTTATGATGGTGTTCTATTTATAGATTGCCTTTTTCTCCCTCTACACTGGGGTATGAGCCCAGGGCCGTGTATATGCTAGGCAAGCACTCTACCATTGAACTACACCCAGGGCTTTTTTTAGTTTTTATTTTGAGACACGTTCTTACTTAACTTCCCAGGACAGTCTCAAATTTGTGATCCTCATGCCTCAGCCTCCCAAGTAGCTGGTATGTGCCACCAAGACCAGCTCTTTTTTTTTTTTTTTGGTGCTGGGAATCGAACTCGGGACTTAGGCTTGCCATGCAGGCACTGTACCTGTAAAAAACTTCTTAAATTTTTTACTTTTTCAGCTGGGCATGGTGGCACATGCCTGTAATCCCAGCACTCGGGAGGCTGAGGTAGGAGGATCATTGAAATTTTGAGACCAGGTTGGGCTACAAAGTGAGTTCAAGACCAGCCTGAA
>NW_004955483.1:5084918-5089511 GCF_000276665.1 Chinchilla lanigera | reverse complement strand
GAATCGAACTCGGGACTTAGGCTTGCCATGCAGGCACTGTACCTGTAAAAAACTTCTTAAATTTTTTACTTTTTCAGCTGGGCATGGTGGCACATTCCTGTAATCCCAACACTCGGGAGGCTGAGGTAGGAGGATCGTTGAAATTTCGAGACCAGGTTGGGCTACAAAGTGAGTTCAAGACCAGCCTGAAATGCATAGCAAGACACCGTCTCAAAAAGACCAAAAAAAAAAATAAAATAAATATTTTTTGGATAGATATTAAGAGAACTTCTCTTTATTTTTTATGAAGATGGCAGAGAATTAGGTAGCAATGGCCTTGGAAGGAGGTTGTTTTGTTTTCAAGGTCCCTTCCTCTAGCACTACTTAGTCTGTGTCTGATTTCTCTCTATCCTTGGACAGGCAAGGTCGTACTGACTACACTGCTCTAGTACACAACATGTATCCTGCAGAAACTTCACAGCTGTATTCTGATGAGCCTGTAGATTGCTGTTTGTCCATACCAACCCACACAACCATAAAAATTTCTGTATTTCTCCTTTACTATAGTTGCCTGCTCTATCTATGAAAAACTCACGGTGGCCCTAGGAAAGAAAACGGGCAGCAGCCTCAGCTCAGATAGCAAATCCTTTTCTCTTTCTCTCTAGAATCTGTTTTAGTCTCATATGCTTCTATAGATCTTTACTGTATTTACATATGATCTTTTAAATCTGTCATTTTTCTGTGATCACTTTCTGCCACTAGCATATCATACTAAGAAGTAACATGGCACTGGGGCCCATGCCAGGGATCCCAGCACTCCGGAGGCTGAGGCAGGAGGATCACTGAGGTCAGCCTGAGCTACATAGTGAATTCAAGGCTGACCAGAACTACACAGCAAGACCCTATCTCAGAAACAAAACAAACAAACAATCAAAAAAGTGGAAGCGTTTATGTCTCTAGAGAATTTTAAAACAGATAATGTCCTAAGATATTAGTCTAGAAAAAGAATTTTCCTAGAAGAGTATAAGTTTGATTTTTATATTGCACCTAAAAAGAGAATAGTTTGCTTAAATTCATTTATATTTCAAAAATTCATTTATATATCTATTCCATAGGTAATGTGGAATGAATTTCTAGTATTTAGCCACACTCAGTTCCCTCTTTCCTGAAATACAGGAGTGAACTATATTTCAAGTCTTTGGGTAGGTCATGTCTTATTAGGATGCATGGTTGAAATGTGAATATTTAAATTTTTAAAGAAATTTTACAGTAAAATACACATTGCCATTAATTCCCCTCAAAATACCTGTCTTCTCTTTGGACACTTATCCATCATTCTTGTCACTTTCTGAACAGTTCTGGAAGTCCTCTTTTGTCTTTAGCTATGCTATCATGGCTGCCTCAGTGAACGAATTCAAACTGTTTACCTCTCATGGTCATTTTGCCTTTGGGGAAGAGCCAGATGTCACACAGTGTTAGATGTAGGGAACAGGTGGATGAGGACACACCATGATGTCTTTTATGACCCAGGTTTTGTGTTGGATGACACTTGCCAGCTGCATTCAGTATATTTTCATCATACCTCATCATATTCTCATTTTAAAGACACTCACAAAAGGGTACCTGCAGAACTACTTCAGAAAGTGGCAACAATGATGGGATATGTTCAAAGCAACAAGGAATATTCTGAGGATGATTGAAAGAAATTCACCTTTCACTAGGTGTGTTTTTATTCAAGCATTCTTTGTATATTTTGATCACCCCTTGTATATCCAGTAGAGTTTTAAGCATAAATAATTTGTCACTACCAAGAAGAGGCATTTAATAGTGACAGAGGAACAAGAGGTGTAGGTTAGTGTGTGAGACCCAGCGTTCCATCTCCAGCACCAAAGGGCACAGGGATGAGTGTTCTCCACACTTCTTTCATGGTAATAAAGGTCACATGCTGAACTATGGAGCCACTTAGCCTGGTTCTCTGAGCCACTGCTGGGAAAGGGATCAATCGAAAGACCGGCAAGGGCAGCAGTGTTATGGTTTAGATCTAAAACGGCCCCCAAAGGCTGCTACGTTTGGAAGGTGACTGGATTAAGGGGGTGTCATAAACTGGCTTGCTGTTAGGAGGTAAGGTCTGGTCAGAAGAGATGGATCACAGTGGGTGTGACCTGGGAGGTTTATCTCCCTTCCAGGCTCCCCCACTTGAACTGTTTCCTGGCTACCATGATGTGAGCACCTTTCCTTTGCCAGACCTTCCCACCATGCCTTCCCGCCTTGGAGGGGGCCAACTATGGACTAAAGTTATGAGTCAAAATGAACCTCTCCTCCTTGAAATTGGGTATTGTGTCCCAGTGAGGGGGACGTGACTAAGACAGCCAAGAAGAAACACTTTTCATGCGTTGAGTCCCTGAACCCTCAGGCCATGACCAGGGTCCATCCCATCCAGGCACACACAGCAGGAAAGACCTAACTAACACAAGGACATTGTATTTTCTCTAACTGCTCTTTACTTTTAAAGCTCTAAATTCTGATAATATAGAAACAGTTATTTGAACTACTGGTTATAATAAGCAATGGTTATCATCATAAAATTATGAAAGGTTGGTGAAAAATAGCCTTAAATTACCTTGGATGGTGTTTCCTCAAGAGAATTTTTTCTTTCCCCTTTAAGGCATATACATGAAAAGGAAAATGTGTCTATTTTTTGAGTTAAGCTATGACATACCTTAAATCCTAAGTAATTTTAATGATACTATCTTGCATATTGACATTAGGGACTTTCCAGTCTCAAGAAATGAGAGCTATAAAGAGGACAGAAAATTTTAATCTTTGGTTCTGACTTTTCTCATCCATCTTACACTACCTTTCAGCTGAGAGCCTGATACACCACACGTTGTCAAAGGGGACTTCTCTCTTGTTCCTTCTCCCGGCTGACTCTTACCCATATTAACACATTCTTGAACCTACTGTAAAAGTTATATTTGAGCCCATCCAGGGACATTATGTATTTAGGGGCTGGGGATTTAGCTCAGTGGCACAGAGCCTGCCCGGCAAGCGCAAGGTCATGAGTTCGATTCCCAGTACCGGAAAACAAAACAAAACAAAAACAAAAACAAAAATGTCAGGAAAAGTTATAAAGAACTGCACCGTGGACTATTATGAAGTGATATTAACTTGACAGAGTAACTTCTTGGGTAACATAATTCTTGTTAGGGAAAACATGTTCTAATCTAAGGTGGTAAATTCTAATTATCGGACTATTGCTGCTATTTATTGGTTGGAGAGGTGAAGCTATCAGAAGGGAAGTTTGAAGATATTCCCATATTTCCATCAAAATGCCTTCTCTGGGTGGCTCCTTATTCTATGGATGCACAAAGTCCGTCCTTAGATATAATAACTCCTCTAAGGTGGGACTGGTGGCTGGGTCCCCAGCTTGCCAACTGTATCTTGGGACTTATCTGCCTGGCCTCCCTTATAACAACTTGTCAATGTCCCAGTGGCTGAAGCAAATCTTTGACCAAATCCAGTCAGTGAGGAAAAGGGCCAGATAAAGGCGCCAGTACCAGGGAGCTGACTTATCACAAGAATCTTCAGCGTCTGCTGTTAACTCGGGATATCAACTGTCTCGTCGTTATTTAGAGCTTGCCAGGCCTCCATAACGCTGAACTCCCACCTTGAGAGTAGCACTCCTTGGGGAGAATTTTGTAATTTGCAGACATTTTGTGTGTTCTACTGAAACATATTCCTACCATGCACAGTTGAAATGTATAGTTTTATTATAGACTGTGTAGAGTGTACGTCTCCCTTATACTACAGTTTAAGCACTGCTTGTTTTATGACATGCACAGTTATATTCCCCATGAATTTTATTTCTGGATATTAAAGTTTTATCACAAGATACCTGTTGTAAGAGGGCAGTAGTTTGGGTCTGAGGTTTGTGAAATGGAGTTAAATTTGAGCGTTGTGACGATGATCTTTCAGTTATCTGCCCTGAGAGCCAAATAAAGTGTCACTAACTTACTCTTTAACCTACTTTAAAATTTTGAGCTGTGTGTCGTTAGTGTGGAACAGGAAGCACCGGGAGTTTCATGTTTTAGGAAGGAGAGAGGAAGAAAAAAAATCAGAAAACCTCTATAGGCTCCTCTGCCAGACTCAACACGCCAAAGCCCCAACTGTCTCAGTCACCCTCGCCGGGCTGGCATGGTGAATTTGCTTATGCATTATATATAATTCGAGGTTTGAGCTTATTTTACAATATACACAGAATTCGTTTCCAGCCTGCCGGATAGCAGGACAGATGGTGTAGTTCCTGCTCCCAGCAGCTGGAGGGGCACGCAGTAGGAGCACGATCAACGAGGCTGGCCTGGGTTCACTGTGGCAGTTGACGCGAGCCGTCCACACCCGTGCCGCGCTCTTATCTGTCTCCAGGCCCACGCCCAGGGCCCCTGGACCGGAGCTCCGAGCAGATGGCCAGTCCGGGCGCCAGGTGCGCCGCACTCCCTCCGCGGTGTGGGGCGCTGGGTTCTTTGGTCCCTGCCCCGCCCGTCCCCGCGAGCACCCTCCGCCCGGCCCGCGCCCCATGTGACGCTGGCCGGCGGCCGCGGCAGGGGAGGGGAAAGG
>NW_004955483.1:5078255-5084818 GCF_000276665.1 Chinchilla lanigera | reverse complement strand
CCAGGGCCGCGGAGCCAGCTGCCCGCCACGCGCGCGCCTCTCTCCTCCCTGGCGCGCGTCCCCCGGCAGCCCGCGCAGTCTCCGAGCCTCCCCCTCCGCAGTCCCGCGCCCCTTCTCGCCGTGCTCCCCGCCTCCCCCTCCTACCGCCTGGAGGGTTTCCCTCCGGCCCGCGCCTCCCTGCCGCCTCAATGGCCAGGCGGCGGCTTGGCTTTGCTAACGCCGGCTAGGCTCTTGCACTTTTCAGCCTTTTCCCTAAGTGACATCAGCCGCTGGCCTCGCCGGATCGCAACTGTAACTGCTTCTCTCCGGCTGTCGTGCCGGGGGCGGGGCTCCCACGCGGAGTGTTGCATCCACGAGGCCAGTGGGGGGGTGCACTGGGGGGCTGGGCCCAGCGGGTCCCAGGGGACAAAGCGCGCCCTGCAGCCCAGCCGGGCCTCGGAGCTCACGGTCTCCACCAGCCGCGTGCTTACTGGTCCCAGACCCGCCGCCGCCACCTCCAGGTGCGTGGGGCCGGGCGCCCCGGGCACGAGGCGCACCCTTCGCGAGGGCTCGCGGCCCGCAGGGCATCCTTTCCCATGCGAGCGTGGGGCGAGTGCGGGCGCAGGCTGGCCTCTCTGAGGTCCCCGGGGAAGGGACGCTGGAGAATTCGGGTGCAAACTGTCAACCTCCCTTGGCTCTGAGCCTGTTTTCTCCAGCTGCGCGCCGCACACCACAACCCCGCGGCGCCTCCCGGAGACCCGGCAGCCGCGCGCCGCAGGGGCTCAGCCTGCGGGGACCAGGGACGGGGCGCCCGACCCGGTGCGGAGGTCGCATGCTGGCCGACGAGTGGCCCTGGGGACACACAGCGAGCACGGAGCGGTCCGGGCGCGGCGCACAGGGGGTGTAGGTGTCGGCAGCTGGGGGTGCGGCGGCCAAGTGGCCGTCAGTTCCGGTCAGTGGCGGAACTGGGCACCAGCGCCAAGGACCGAGCTGGCCCGGAATGGGGGTGGGGAAGGAGGAGCCGATCGCCCGCGAGGCGACCCCTGGCTGGCCGCGGCTGGTGGCGGCTCCCAAGGCGCGCGGGGAGCCGGCGGGGGCGCCTTCACCCGGCTGCGCGTGTGCGCCTGCGTGTGCGCGCGCGCGCGACCTCAACTCCTTCCCCGGCCGTAGAACCTACCCCGAAGACCAGTGTTAAAATGCCGCTGACAGGATCGCCTGAAACCCGTTTACAGTAGGAAAGACTTTCCTCCAAAAGCACGGCCTGAGTCGATTTGCAGTTTATGTCCTCCCGGGAACTGCAAGGCTAAGGCGAGGCTGAGCGCCCTGGACCCGCGGCGCACGAGCTCCCGCACGAAGGCGCCCGAGTCGCTGCGCTAGGCGCGCGTTCAGGTCCAGGGAAACCTGTGTTTACTTTTATTTTTATTATTTTGGAGAAGGGCGGCTTTGGTAGTCCCTTAGTAAGAGAGCTCGTTTCTCTGCCACCGCTCTCGGAAGCCAGGAGTAGCAGGCGGAGAAACTGCAGCCTCACTCACGCCCGCCTCCGCTGGACGATCACGCACGGGAGTGGGTCCCCTCCGGCTTCCCCAGCCACTGGGCGCTTCCGACAAGTGATCAGGAGGCGGAGGATGGTGGCCCTACACTTAGTTATAAAAAAAATCAGAATTCACCGACACACCTGATTACCCGCGGTCCTTAAGCCGCTACCTACGAAGGCAAAGTGCAGGGTGAGAGCGGCTCGGGAGAGATGGAAGAGGGAGGGAAAGAAGTTTGACCAACCCCACACTGTCCCGTCTCCTCGCCGGCTCAGGGAGGCTCAGCGCTGCCACCTGGCGGCCGCTTCTCCCCACACTGGGAGGCAGCCGGCCGCAGAGCGAATCCAGGCCCTGGGTGGGTGTGCCGTGCCCCGCCCGCAGAAAGAAAGCAGCAGCCGGACGGTGGCTTCAAACCTAGGGGGCCCGTGCACACACTCGCCTTCTGCTTGTTCTCCTGAGAAAACCAATCGAGTAGGAAGCAGTACCGAGTTGGCACTGCTTGCCATGGGTTTGAAGAGCTTTCCTGAGCCTACTGTGTGCTAGTGAGTGGTCACAAGGCAAGAAAAAGTGGGATACATTATTAGACGGGTGGGTTTCTTACGTCTTCCTCTGAGAGTAAAAATAAATAGCAGATTTCATTGATCCCAGAGTCTTGCTTTGATAGTTTGCAAATAACAATTACATATTTTATTTTTCCCCTCCCTCGGTCCAATTCCGATACAACCTCAGCAGCCCAAAGGAATGGGGCACAAGTTGTGTTTGTCATCAGCCTAAGCTGGAGGGTCCTCGTTCACGAAGGGTGGAACCAAAAAGCCCGAGGCCTTTCAGCTGATAAAGGGTTGACATTGTATTTCCTGGGGGCTTCTGGCCTGTCAGCTAAAGTAACAACAACATGGTTTCCCCTCCGTCTTTATTTGAACTGAATCCCCTGTAAGGTCAGACCAGCTCCTACAATCATTTTCTACATCCAAGGCAAGGCAAAAATCTTGCAAATCAGTGCAAATTTAGGAGATTTGTTAAACTAATTTCCGTTCAGGTCCCCCCCACCCCATGCTGTAAGGACACATTAAGCAGTGGAATGTAATCTTACCTCCACCTCTACCCATACCATTTCACACATGTGGGGTTTTTATCTCCCGCAGGTATGTGAGAAGCAGGAGAAATGCACAAGCAGATATTACACTTGCAGCGCAAATGGGTTCCAATATTTAATGGGATCAGGAAGGTAAAATATTTACCTTAATTCAAAATTTGAAAATGCCTCACATCATTGCTGTTGAGGATAATTTATTATTCTGAAACAAGATTTTTTTTTTTTTTTTTTTGGCAAAATTAGCTTTTGTTAATGCAGCTAAAAGAGTGGCACTGAGAATTACTTCATGTACCGCAGAGCCAGCAGAGGGAACACTGAGTACTGCTTTAGCAGGGGCCATCACAGAGCTGCTATTTGGGGGAAACGTTAGTAATAGAGAACTGATTACAAAACAAATGACGTTAGGTAATCCAAACATAAAAATCTTTTCTCATTATTTGGTATTTGAAGCACAATACATTCCGATATATTTACTCACATTTTACTCATTTGACAGATGACTTTAATAAATGGCCATTTGTTATATTTTCTTCCATTCTACACGATCTAACACCTAAGAGCCAACCCATTTCAGAAGTCTAAGCACTCCTACATATACTATTATCATCTCCTAAAGTCCCTGAAAGTTACTAATACCGTATTTCATCAACTCTCAGAGAAACATTTTCCTTTCAACATCTCTGAAACAAAGAAGCGTCTTACAATTAGAGAGATGAAAGGGGTTTTTTTATTGGCATTTTTCTTAGCTAGTGCCATGTAATATAATGATGAATCTTAAACTGTGTTGGATTTGTTGAAATACAGAAGATACATCTAATAAAAGGATTAGCCCAGGGACTGCACTTTAGTATACTCTTTTTTAAAAAAAAAACAACTATGCCTTAAGCATAAACATAATTACTATGACTGCCTTAATTAACTTCTACTTTTCCCCATCCTACTCTGTGGTGGAAACATAAATGTTGATATAATCAATTATATTGGGGCTGGGGTTTTAGCTCAGCAGCACAGCACCTGCCTGGCAAGCGCAAGGTCGTGAGTTCAGTTCCCGGTTCTGGAAAAAAAAAAAAAAAAATCAATTATATTTATGCACACTGAGTTATCAAAGTAATTCACCCTCAGAACACTAGTATTGGTATCAATCCCCAAATAGATACTTATTCTTTTTTATCCTAGAGAAAATAGTGATTTCATAGATAACAGACCTTTGAGAAAAAACTTTGTGTCAGGTCGTTAATATTTAGGGCGAGTTTCTAAACATACCAGAAAAAAAATGAAATGTATGACGTCACACTAACTTTATTACGCCAAAAAAGTGCATTTGTGTTTTTGTTTGTGGGGTTTCTTGTTTTGTTTTAGGGTTGTGCCTTCTAAGAAACAAAGGAATAAATAACTTGAGCAGCTAATAGTAAAAAATTGCTTTCATCCTCAAAAACAGTCTTGCTTATGCCTCACCCAATCAGCTGTCTCCATAGGGTGCTCTTTCCACAGCCTAGGTCTCTTGCCAGCTTACACACTGTAAAAGTTTGACAAAATAGGGGCTGGGGATTTAGCTCAGCGGCAAAAGCGCCTGCCTGGCATGCGCAAGGTCGTGAGTTCAGTTCCCGGTACCGTAGAAAAACCAAAAAAAAAAAAAAAAAAAAAAGACAAAATAAATGGAAATACACTACTCAGCACTGGTTTCACCTGAATTGAAAGCCAACATTATGCTGGCCAGGCCCTACCTACCTATCACTGGCCTGTAGAAAACCAGTTTCCTATTACAGGGTGAAGGGCAGTTTTTACTAAAGTTCTAATTTTCAAATCTTGGGGAGAAGGTGTATTCTGAATTCTTTGCTACGTTATTCACAGTATCCTTCAGGAAGTTCCTTTTCAAATCATCAGAATAGCAGAGTTGCCACTAGAGTCCCTGTATGGGTCACATCTATGATCTGTTATTCCTTTTTCACGGCAGGGGCCATCCTCAATGTCAGCCTCTTGAAGTCACTGCTTTTCCAGAATGGCATTTGGATTAGCAAGGAAAGGGTACTGACCTTCCCCGAGTGCTTTATCATTGAACCCTCACAAGAATGCTCTAGAAAGCAGCTCCCAGGGTTCCCATATCCCAGATGAGGACAACGGAGGAGACTTAGTCACACCCCACACTTACAAAGCCACTAAGCAGGACTAACAGCTGGTCTCACTCGAATTCAGAGACTGCGTTCTCTCCTGTCAGCGCTTATCACTTCTTTTTTTGCCTTGGTCTTTCAGTCCCACTTGAACCAAGCAACACACATACAGGAGAAAATAAGGAAAATAGAAAGGCTTTGGGAGGCGGGCGGGGATAGAGGGCAAACCGATCTTCCCTTTGGAAAACATGGAAAACAAATATTTAGAAAGTAAAGTTGGTTTCCACCCTGTGCCCTCCATCCTCACCCTACACAACTCTAGGGAGAGTTTTCCTGCCCGGGTAATTATGGAGCTCTGCCTAAGGTGTTTTAAGGGAAAACTGCTGTTTGGGCTATTCTGGATTCATAAAGGAATTTAAATCATTAAACAGCCATACTTAACCCTTGTTTGGTTAAGAGAATAAGCAATTACTGCAAAAAGTCCTCCTTTCTGCCTCCCACAAACGACACAGAAACTCTTCTGAGGGATTTTACACAATACATCAACATCTGCGCTGTACCTGGAGTTGTTAAAATAATTGTGATGACAGGTGTCTAGGTACCACTTTCTTAATGGTTTTCAATATCCATTGATTTATTATTGTGTCTTTACCTCCCCTTTACGGCGTTGGCTTTAAGAAGGGGCCGAGGAACAGATTTTGCACTAGAGGCTGATTCTTTATTCCAATGCTGAAAAGAACTAATAAAAATAATCACTTGGCTTTTAAGCAGAAAGCCTCCATTTACAGTATTTCACCCTCAACTCCCCCTCCAAGCCCCTTGTTATCTAACATAATGGTTAGAATACATTTCCGTCTCTCCCCTTCATAATTTCATGCATTAACATTCTCTTCACACAAATACACACACGCGCGCGCACGCACACACAGAGCAAAAGGAAAAAAGAGGCAGCAGAAATCTCAGCTGTACTTCTAGCCCTTTTAAAAAGTTTGCTCTGTAAATTGGAATGAGGTCAGATTTGGAGCTTCTCATTGCACGCGGAGATTATTATTGCATCGGGTTCCAAGCCAATGGGAAGGGCGGGGGCGGGGCTTGGCACGAGGAAGCGTTAGTTACAGCGGCTGATTGGCTGCGGCCAAAGGATAAAGAGGCGCGAGGCGGAATTGGGGTCTGCTCTAAGCTGCAGCAAGAGAAACAGCGTGTGCGGGGAAGAGGCCTGTCTCACTCCCGGGTCTCTAGTTCTTGCACGCTCTTTAAGAGTCTGCACTAGAGGAACTCTGCCATTACCAGCTCCCTTCTTGCAGAAGGGAGGGAGAAACATACATTTATTCATGCCAGTCTGTTGCATGCAGGCTTTCTGGCTTCCTACCTTGCAACAAATTAATTGCACAAACTCCTCAGTGCCGATTCCGCCCACAGAGAGTCCTGGAGGCAGACTCGTTTTTGCTTTGCATGGTAGGAAAGGGACTAAGTGATAGAGACAATGTCGCTTTCCTGAGCTACGGAGAGTGCTCGTGAACTGGAACCAACTGCTTCAGGGTGGGGGGGAAGGAAAAAAAAAAGCAAAAAAGACTTGCCCGGGAGGCGGCGAGAAACTTGCACTGGAAGACGCGCGAGCAGCAGCGGCACACTGAAGAAACTCCTCTCCACCTTACTTAGCGCGGTCTCCTCCGGACTCCGCCGACGGCCAGAGCAGGCTGCAGCGCGGTGAGACGCCGAGCTGAGCGCGGGGCAGACAGGCGCTCCAGCCTGGGAACTACAACTCCTCGCCCGCGTCTCCCGGGGACCTCGCGCCCCGCGCCCACCTCCGCCCGGCCGCCAGTGGAGGGGCCCGCCCGGCTTGCGCTCGGC
>NW_004955483.1:5048534-5077059 GCF_000276665.1 Chinchilla lanigera | reverse complement strand
CCCTCCTGCGCGCCCTCGTCCGCCTCGTCCCTGCACTCCTCGTCCGCCTGCTCCTCCGCCTCCTCGTCCTCGGGCTCCGCGTCCTCCGACGACGAGTTCGACGACGACCTGCTCGACCTGCACCCTAGCGCAAACTTTGAGAGCATGTCGCTGGGCAGCTTGAGCTCGTCGTCGGCGCTGGACCGGGACCTGGATTTTAACTTCGAGCCCGGTTCCGGCTCGCACTTCGAGTTCCCGGACTACTGCACGCCCGAGGTGAGCGAGATGATCTCAGGAGACTGGCTGGAGTCCAGCATCTCCAACCTGGTCTTCACCTACTGAGGGGCGCGCGGGGCGTGGGAGGCGAGTGGAGGAGAAGGCGGAGAAGGAGAAAAGAAAAGAAAAAAAAAAAAAAAAGAACAGATGAAGAGTTGGAAGAGAAAAGGGAAAAAAAAGAGAAAATTTGAAAAAAAAAGAAAGAAAAGAGAGAGCGGGGCAGGCTTGGACCGCGTCCGGTCGCAGAGGAGCGCGGGGGCGTCTGGACGCACCGGCCAGCCCGGGGGACACGCAGGATAGACAGGGGCGACCTTTTATTGTTGTGATTGGTGTTGTTGTTGATGGCAAAAAAAAGCTATTCGAGTTTCCTCCCCTTTGCTTGAAGAGGCCCCCCCCCTTCCCAACGAGCTTCCGGACTGGGGTGCGCCCCGATTCCACCCCCCCTCGCCCCCCAGCGAGCCAGAAGCCAGGTCTGTCCCAGAGACTGAAGGAATCCGCCCTCGCGCGCTGCCACCTTGCTGGGCTTTTTAGTTTATTTTGCTTCTTGCTTGGGGGGAGGGGGATCCAGCAGCCCCGCTCCCGTTCGTGCCTACTCAAGACAGAAGGCTCCGGGCGCTGAGTGTGGACGACGGCAGACGTTTTGGAGGAGCGCTGGGACTGAGAGACTCCACGCTGGCGAATTCCAGTTTTGGGTTTGGTTTGGTTTTGCTCCCCCCTTTTCTCCTTGTTTCCTTGCCCCTGCAGCCATAGGAGGAGATGTGGAGGGGAGGAGGCCAGCCAGAGTGACCGGCGCTAGGAAGTGACCTGAGGACCTCGTTGGAAGCCGCGGCGCCCGGGCGAGGGGCGGGGGTGGAGGAGGACGCGCGCCTGGAAGGCGCACTGATCAAACTGCAGAGGGTTTGCAAGCTCGCGGGCCTCCGCCGCCGGGCTGTGAAATCAGCGAGGTGAGATTCCCCAGACCCGGAGGCGCGGAGGAGAGGAGACTTTTGATGTGTTCCAGGGGCCGTGGAGGGCGACAGTGGTTTGGGGGGGAAAAAGGTTTTTTCTTCTCTTAATTGGAATCGTGATGGTGTTGGATTATTTCACTGGTGGGGTTAATATAGCATGTTATCCTGTCTATCTTTTAAAGATTTCTGTATAAGACTGTTGAGCAGTTTTGAAAATAGTGTAGGATAATATAAAAAGCAGATAGATGGCGCTATGTTTGATTCCTACAACAAAATTATCACCAGCTTCTTTTCATTCTTAACTCTTTAAAGGATTCAAACGCAACTCAAATCTGTGCTGGACTTTTAAAAAACAATTCAGGACCAAATTTTTCCTCCGTGTGTATGTGTTTCTTCCTTCTAGGTGTAAATGAGAAGACATGTTTTTTTCCTCCACCGATGTTTCATCCTCGTATATTTTTTTTTCTTGTAAATGTAATCAGATGCCATTTTATATGTGGACGTATTTATACTGGCCAAACATTTGTTTTCTTATGTTATCCCTTTTTTTTTTTTTCTTTTCTTTCCTTGGCTTTGTTTTGACTTCTTTATTTCTTCCTTTCTTCCTTTTTTTCTTTTGCTTTATTTTTCTTTTCTTTTCTTTGTTTTTTTTTTTTTTTGTTTTTTGTTTTTTTTGTTTTTTTTGGTAGTTGTTCTGACCCACGCCATTTTACGTCTCCTTCACTGAAGGGCTAGAGTTTTAACTTTTAATTTTTTATATTTAAATGTAGACTTTTGACACTTTTAAAAAAACAAAAAAAGACAAGAGAGATGAAAACGTTTGATTATTTTCTCAGTGTATTTTTGTAAAAAATATATAAAGGGGGTGTTAATCGGTGTAAATCGCTGTTTGGATTTCCTGATTTTATAATAGGGTGGCTGGTTAATATCTCACACAGTTGGAAAAATCAGCCCCTAATTTATCCATGTTTACAGTTCAATCTGCAGGCTTCTTAAAGTGACAGTATCCCTTCAACCTGCCGCCAGTGTCGACCTTTAACCCCAGTCTGGTAAGATGGGGAGGAGAGTCAGCCAAGCACTGTATGCTTTCAAGAAAAACACATTGTTAAAAAGAAATACTGTTGGGGCTGGGGATTTAGCTCAGCGGCACAGCGCCTGCCTGGCAAGCGCAAGGTCGTGAGTTCGATTCCCGGTACCGAAAAAATAAAAAGAAATACTGTTTTGTTCCAGAGGCTTTAAAACTGGTGCATTTACAGCAAAAACAAAAAAGGGATCCTGTAGCTTTAACTTGTAAACCACATCTTTTTTGCACTTTTTTTATAAGCAAAAACGTGCCGTTTAAACCACTGGATCTATCTAAATGCCGATTTGAGTTCGCGACACTATGTACTGCGTTTTTCATTCTTGTATTTGACTATTTAATCCTTTGTACTTGTCGCTAAATATAATTGTTTTAGTCTTATGGCATGATGATAGCTTATGTGTTCAGGTTTATAGCTGTTGTGTTTAAAGATTGAAAAAAAGTGGAAAACATCTTTGTACATTTAAGTCTGTATTATAATAAGCAAAAAGATTGTGTGTATGTATGTTTAATATAACATGACAGGCACTAGACGTCTGCCTTTTTAAAGGCAGTTCCGTTAAGGGTTTTTTGTTTTTAAACTTTTTTTTTTTTTTTTTTTTGCCATCCATCCTGTGCAATATGCCGTGTAGAATATTTGTCTTAAAATTCAAGGCCACACAAACAATGTTTGGGGGAAAAGAGAGAAAAAAAAAAAATCATGCCAGCTAATCATGTCACGTTCACTGCCTGTCAGATTGTTGATATATACCTTCTGTAAATAACTTTTTTTGAGAAGGAAATAAAATCAGCTGGAACTGAACCCTAAATCTTGACTTTTGTCATTATTGTGCCCCGTGCTTGAGCTGGGCAGGGTCCTAAAGTGTGTGGAGACTTTCGCTTCCAGACAAGAAGTGCTCCCAGCCTTGCCCTCCGAATGCCACCTCCTTGACGAATGCTGAGTTCCTCTTGGCCAGATTTGGCAGCTGTCACCCCAAAATGATGGCATCAGCTGAATGTGTGTCAACTCTACAGGCGCTTTCGAGGAATTTTTGGAGCTTACTGCATTCCAGCATGCACCCTTTGTCTTGCCATTTTAAGAGGGGGGAGGGGCATAGAGGACAGAATTCCAAAATCCAGCTGGCTGGCTCGTATATTGTTGTTTTTTTTTAAACTTAGGTTCCCAAAGCTGCTTTTTCCTTAAATTACCAATACTGAACCAGTTAGCAGTAGCTAGGATTTGCTTCCTCCAGATTAAGATCAAAAAGCCTGTTAAATTCTAAGCAGGGTGTGGAACAGAAAGCCTTCACCAGTTAGGAAATCCAAAAGGTGTAGAATTTTTTTTTTTTCATAGGACAGATTAACGGGGTGCTAAGATCCTCATCTTGTGCCATGCCCAGCGTAGAAGTCCTGTCACAGATGTCCAACACAAGGTTTGCATTTGCATGGCCCCTCAATCTGAATAGCACGGGCTTCAGCTAGTGAGATTTGGAAGCAGCAGGCAGAGCAGTATCATTAAGACCTGTCTGCAAGGAGAAAACTCATCAAAAAAAAAAAAAAAAAAAAAGGAGAAAACTCATCTTGAATTTCCTAAGGCCCATTACTGCTGGGGTTTGGAATATACAGCTTGGTAAGCAGCACTCCTTAAGGTTTATTTTGAGGGTTAACAATTCCCACTAACAAAAGCTACCTCCACTTCTAAATGCCTATTAAAAATAACGTATTTTACATATGGCTTCTGGCTTCGCAGCCCTGGAGAGGAAGGGTTAATATGCATTCCTGTTTGGCAACAGTCCCTTAATCGGGATTGCTTGTAGGTAAGGGAGTGTCCTACATCCTGGAATGTGCAGCTAGGAGAAGAGATGTTTGCTGACTAGTCCAAAATAAGAGTTTTTGCTCAAAAACAGGAGCTTGCCCCTGTCCAAAATAATCCAACTATTGTGTTTCAATGTAATTTGCCTCTTCATGCTAGCTGTTTCTCAATGTTTTCTTGTGTGCAGCTAATGTGTTTTAAAATCACGTGTATTTCACAGTTCTGTCTTTCTTAAAACAATATGGCATATTCCATTTCTTTAAAGCTCTTTGCCATGGAGGGGCTTTTACAGAAGAGTGTTTAGTGCTTGTTCATTGTACTGGTGATGGTATGACTGAGGTTTATTTTCAAGTCCAAAGCATCAAAAACAACCTTGGCATGAACGAGGCCTATACAAGGCATTTTTAAATGATGCATATCTTTTTAAATCTATTATTTTGTAGGGTTCTGCTAAAACTACGTGTATTTTCACTTTTCATTGCAAGAGTAGCTGCTTCAATATTTTCTAAGGATTTTAGGGCTAGGGGTATACAGCTCAGTGGTGAAGCACTTGCCTAGGGCTTGTGAGGCCCTGAGTTTGATTATTCAACATCAGAAAAGAAAAAAAAAATTTTGATACACATTTAACGCTTTTATTTTTAAAGCAATGTTAAGTCCTTCCTGGCAGGTGGTGGAGCAAATGTGAAACTTTTTATTCAGAGTAATTTCCATTCAGCATAGATACTTAGGAAGTACAAGGCATACTAAACAGGAGAAACCAGGTTAGTGTGACATTGTCTTTCAGATGATTGAATCAGTAGGATGGAGCAAAGTTTCAGATTTCCCTTTAAGAATATCAAGCAGTTTTTCGTAAAAGACACTGCTTCTGGCCCTGTGCTCCATTAGAAAAGCGAATCAGTGATTCTTAAGTTAGTTTTATCAATTCCTAGCTGAATCTCTTTAAGGTGCCAAGAGAAAATAAAGAGCTTGCAAGCCGTGGATGGGGTGGGCCTCGGAGATTCTGCTGACAAAGCTGGGGGAGGTTCCTGGAAGCCTAAAGGATTCTCAGAAAAAGGAGAAAGCAAGACGCTGGGAAGTGCGCCTCAGCCTTCACCAAGTGTGCCCTGTGTTTGCAGGGCTCGTGAATTAGGAAACGTTTGGTGAAGGCTAGGGATTATAATGCTTAATCAGACGTTTTAAACTACAAGGAATCCCAAGGAAGTATTTGGAAGGATGTGTATGTCCAAGAAAACTTAAGAATTGCAGGAATATAAATCCACCTTGCCTGTTTGGATTTTTCAGGGTGGAAGTTTACTACGCTTTGTTTTTCTTGCTGGTGGTATTTACCCCACCCCCACCCCATTCTATACCCACCGGAGCCTGTGACAGCCCTTTCTAGCTTATATTCACTCACGTTTACCCCCTCCCTCTTAATTCGTCCAGGAAAAGTGCCTGCATACTTATTTCTGGATTTTCTTTTGGTATCACTGGGAGGCTCCCGTGGGTGGGGGAGGGGTGGTGTTTTAGACTGCTAATTAAATATCCACCACAGTTCTCTCGGTCCAGGATAAAAGGGTGAAATTCACACACAGCCAGTCAAAGCCTCTGCACAAAATGATGTTGGCCTACCCCCTCTGGTCTCTTAAAACTCCAGTGTATCCAAGCCAGAAACTCCCAGTAGCCCGAAATTCTTGGAGGACCGGAACTAAGCCTTGCATACTTCCTGCATACCCCAATTTGCATTCCTTAGTTCACTGTACATAATAAGTATTTAATGCGAACTTGTTGACTTAACATTTGCATTGTTTTTATGGAGCCGGAAGAGCTTCCAAACTTATTTGCATTTTACACTGCTGGGTTTAAGTAGGGAGCTTGGGGCTTAGAGAAAACCTGAGCAAAGTGCTGGCTCTGAGACCCGCTGGCTGGAGGAACTTGGTCCCACTACTTAGCCTCCCCAGATCTCAGTGTTATAAAACACGAGAGGGAAGGTCAGCTGATGGCTGAAGCTGTGGTGGAGATCCAGTGAAACTGCACATGTGGGGTACACGTCACAGTGCCTGCCCCCTGGACAGGCTCATCAGATCCGAGGTCCTGGCCTTGTGGGGCATTACAGTGCCCTGAGGGCCTAGCAACAGGGAAGAAACTAAGTTATTAAAAATAACACTCCTGGGGCTGGGGATTTAGCTCAGCGGCAAAAAGCGCCTGCCTGGCAAGCGCAAGGTCGTGAGTTCGGTTCCCGGTACCGGAGAAAAACCAAAAAATAAAAAAATAAAAAATAATAACACTCCTACTCACTGTTTCCCAGTCTGGTACCTCAATCCCCAGCCTCAGACCTGCTTGGGGATGGTTTTTAAAGGGTAGAGATTTTAAGAGCTTTCCAGCCCATAGTCAGACAGTGGGAATAGGACCCTCATGAGCCCTCCATGTATTTGCAGTGCTCAATAGGGTTTGTAAGTTTAACTGCCCTCGTGGTATTTTAGCCTATTGTCCCCGTAGATACACAGCAAGGGATTATTTGCTGTCTTTTACCTGGAGAAATTAAATCGAGAACAACTGGTCCAAGGTCACAAACCCAGAAGGAACAGAGAGGGGATGGGGTGTAAGTCAGGGGTAGAGAGCCTGCTGGGTTTGTTCAAGGGCAGCACCTGTGAGATGCAGCCCTGTTTGCTGAATGCATCTCTTAGCATAGATATCCTCTCCACTTGGGTGAAAAATAGATTACCCAGGCCTTGGGCCCCTGATGAGGGTGAGTAGGCCCCCACCTTCCTGCAGCTCCCTGACTTCCAGCCCATCTTCCCAAGGACGTCTTCCAGCCATCCCAGTGGAAAGTGTGAGTTGGAGACAGAGACACATAATCAACGAAGGTACCTGCAAGATGAATACAGGCATGGAGTTTAGGTGCACCCAAGGCACAGGGGACTAGAAATGGTATAAATGCAGGGAGTGGAACTTCTGCTCTGTTATCCAAAAGGCAGAGCTTCCAGCAAGTGTGAAAATTGGAAATTATGGGGAGACATAAACTGGGTCTTTATGGAGAGCCTACAGTCTACCCATTATATCCTAATGAGATTGACCGTTGGCTACAGTTAACTTGAAGGGTTTTATGGTTTCCTGCATGTGTTGTTTTCCTGTCTAATGTTAAAAAGAAGAAGAAGAAAAAAAAAAACCCTCACTTCACCAAACGGTATTTCCCAGGGGACTGCTGGACCAGGCTGCTACTTCTTGTCTTAGGCCGTAGTTAACAGAGCTCCTCTGTGTGTGTCTGTGGATACAGGTGATAATAAATTTCACCCATTTTATTTTCTCTGACAGTTCCAATTCAGGGCAATTGGTTTATGGAATCCTGCCAAAGAAGCCAGGCCTAACTCAAGTCATGGCAGGAGCCTTCAAGTAGGGACTTCCTCCGCCCTGCAGGATTTTAAGGCCAAAGTTGTAACTCATTTGTGCGTCAATATACAAAACTGCTTTGTGTTACATATAAGACATTCAAAGGATATTCCATCTGCAGTTTTTTTGGTTTTGTTTTTAAAGGGTGGGACATTAAAAATAAATTAAGTACCATTAACTTTGACTTAGGCTGCTTGGATCTTTAGATATTTTCCCAAATACATAATTCTAGTATTTTCTTTTTAAATGTTGAGACAGGGTCCCACTAAGTTGTCCAGGGTGGTCTCGAACTTGGAATCTTCCTACTTCAGCTTCCCAAGTAGCTGGGATTAAATGAGTGTACTGCCACCCCCTGCCATAGTTCAAGGTTGTTTTTCATTGTCTTTTTGAGACAGGGTTTCACGATGCAGCTTTAGCTGGCCTTGAATCACTTTGTAGCCCAGTCTGGCCTTAAACTTGCAGAGATCCTCCTGCCTCAGCCTCCTGAGTGCTGGGATTACAAGTGTGCCACATAACGCCTAGCACTCATAATTCTAGCTTTTAAACTCAGTAAATGTACTATTTCCCTGCAGTTGGAAGGCAGGAGGCAAGTGAAATCACTGTTAGCCTTAGTAGGCTCTCTCTCTAGCAAATGCCCAGCAGTGTGGGATGCTGGTTGGCTAATGAGCCGGCTGCACAGAACTGCTTGTAGAAGACCTGAGCAGCCAGGCCCTGTTTGATGATCAATGATCTCCCGTTGTGTATAGGGCTCTTCCGAGCCCGGTCCAATACCTAAAAGCTGTGAAAATGGCCTCTTCTGGACCCCCTGACCTGCCTCAGCTCCCCCCTCCTCCCTTCCTGTACTCCCCACGCTGCCTACGTGGGGCCTTTTATCTCTCCTATTTGCCAGTCCCTGGAGAAGCCAGACTCTGAATAATTTATTTGAAGTTCCTGGGAAGTTGGGCCGCAGGCTCCAAACACAGCGCACTATGCCCCTCCCCCAGGCGGGAGGAGGTCCAGAACCTGGCTTTGAAAGCGGTTATGTTGAAGTATGGGGGGGGGGGGGATAACAGTTTTAGTTTAATTTTTTTGTAAATCTAGAAGTTGTAGGGGAAAAGAAAATGAGGGAAAAAGAGATGTCACTGGAGTTGTGAAAAGTACTGTATAGTTCCAGAAAGCGTCACCCAAAGATTGTTACCAAATAGTGTCTTTTAAAATATTCATAAGAGCAGGGCATGGTGGCGCACGCCTGTAATCCTAGCACGCGGGAGGCTGAGGCAAGAGGATCGTTGCAAGTTTGAGGCCAGCCTGGGCTACATATTAAGTTCAAGGCCAGCCTGAGCTGCATAGCGAGACCCTGTCTCAAAAAGACAAAACAATAAATAAAATAAGAAAAAATTCATAAGTATTCTGTAAACAAATAAAGGAAATTAAATAAACTAAATTAAGGAAACATTTGCTAAGGTTTACAGTTTTGTTTTTTTGTTTTCCCGATGCTGAGAATCAAACTCACAACCTTACTCTTGCCGGGCAAGCAAGCGCCGTTCCGCTGAGCTAAATCCCCAGCCCCTGGTTTACAGTTTTTTGGAGCGGGGGCAGGTTTCCGGGAATCGAACTCACGACCTTGCACTTGCCAGGCAAGCGCTATGCCGCTGAGCTAAAACCCCAGCCCTACAGTTTTTAATTATTATAAAAATGTGTAGTTAGACTTTTTTTTTAATGTGTAAGACTTTTCTTGAGTGGTTACTAAAAGTAGATACTTAAAATAAATTAAAAAAAATAAAAGTAGATACTTGTGGATCTTGGTGTTGTTATGAGTTTTTGACAGGGGCTGGAGATTTAGCTCAGTGGCACAGCGCTTGCCTGGCAAGTGCGAGGTCGTGAGTTCGATTCCCGGTACCAGGAAAAAAAACAACAACAACAACAACAACAACAACAACAAACAACAACAAACAACAACAACAAACAACAACAAAAGTTTTTGACAGTTTTCCTACCCTGGAGACAATTAAGTATAAAGTGGGGCTGGAGGTTGTGGCGCATGCCTGTAATCCCAGCTCTCGGGAGGCTGAGGCAGGAGGATCGTTGCGAGTTTGAGAGGAGCCTGGGCTACAATTGAGCTCAAGGCCAGCCTGAACTGCATAGGGAGACCCTGTCTCAAAAAGATTAAAAAAAAAAAAAAAAGTGTAAAGTGGATGTTGAGGAGAAAAATTAGAGATAAATCTACATGAACTAAGGTTAAAAATTAAAACAGGGCTGGGGATTTAGCTCAGCGGCAAAAGCGACTGCCTGGCAAGTGCAACGTCATGAGTTCGGTTCCCGGTACCGGAGAAAAACCAAAAAAAAAAAAAAAAAAAAGTGTATCTGAAAAATTAAAACAAACTTTGAAACAATTTTATCCCCTAGATAAAGTGAACAGATTATTTAACACCAAGTAGAGACATCTGCAAATCATGCTAAGGTAACTTTTCTGTCCCTAGTCTGTGATCGCTTATAGGAAGAAAAAAACAGAATGGCTACATGTTAGGTTCGACACTGACAGGCTGACTAAGTATTGGAAGGTTTCTTGGTTTTTTTTTTGAGGCAGGGTCTCAATATACTATGTAGCCCGGCCTGGACTTGAACTGGTGGTGATCTTCCTGCCTCAGTCTCCTGAGGACTGGGATTACAGTCATGTAACACAAGTATCGGGATTTTAACACTACTGAAATGAATATCAGCACAGAGATCAGATCCCTTGGGTCTGTTGTTCTTCCATTAGAATGCATTAGAATGATTCTCTATTCTGTGTTGTTGGTCTTATTTATTTATTTATTTATTTATTTATTTATTTATTTATTTTGCTGGATTTTGATTCATTCAAGTAACTTGAAATCATAGTGCTTCACGGCAAAGAACGTGGGACTCAAAAGGAGCTGGAAATTTATGGGCGTTCGGGTGGGGCAGCATTCCAGATCTGAGTGAGCGGGCAGATTAAGTGGTTGCCAATCTAGCATGAAGACTGCAGATACTAGTATTGCTTGGGGATTCGTTGAGTCTTCGACTGTAGCTTGACTTACTCTCAGTAGCAAATGTTCCTTTCCTCTGTGTGTTACCCTGCCAGTCCCTTTATGACACTTCTCAGTTATCAATTATTTGGCCAGGCAATGAGCTCAACGCTTCTGTGTTATGTGCCCGCTTCTGGACTGAGCGCTAGCATCTACGCACTGCATAATTCAGAATATTCCTCATACTCCCATCTCTTACTTTTGCCTTTGCTCTTAGGGGTCTGGTGGCCCTCATCCTTATTACACTCTTCCTTTGCCTCCATATACTAAGCGAGGGTAAACTCAAGAAGCCCGTGCGAATCTACCCTTCCTCCTGTGTCATTCACAATATCCTCACTTCACACAGATTAGTTTGGCTTTTCTCTAGTTAGTACAATGAATTTTTTCCTTGTACTCCCGATGTTGATGCTAATATTCAATGATATCAAGACCAGGAGCTGAATATACTACATTTAAAGAGAATGTGCAGCCAGGCATGGTGGTGCATGCCTATAATCCCAGCACTTGGGAAGCTGAGGCAGGAGGATCATTGTGAGTTCCAGGCCAGCCTGGGCTACAAAGTGGGGTCAAGGCCAGCCTGAACTGCATGGCGAGACCCTGTCTCAAAAAGACCAAAAAGAGAATGTGCAGAGACTAGGGCCAAAGACTTTGTCTAACCATCCACAGCACAGCTGACCTTACTGTGCGCAGTATTCTCCATAACACTGCCCACTCTGCTCCAAATAAGCCTAAATGGGAAAAGGGGAAGGAAGAGTCAAGAACCTCCCTAAGGAGAGCTCTAGGTCCTTGCCTCATCCCGGGGCTGCCTGATGGAGCGTTTCAAGGGGTTCTCCAAGATGGTAACTGCCCGAGACGAGAGTGCCTAGGAAAAGGGAAAACTAGATTCAGTTTGCAGTTAGTCATCTGCTTTGGCAGCTGGGGTGTTCTGCAAGGGGAAGGTGGGAGGGGAAGGCTGGTTACAAGGGTTTGTTATCTGCCCTTTTCCATTTGACACAGCAAGGTGATGAGTCTCTATGGGTCAAATACCCTGAGGTAGGTAGGAATCCAAGAAGAAGGGTATGGAGGGTATGGAGAGTTCTTTGGGGCACAGAAATTCCAGAGGTAGAGAAGAATTGAGGCCAGGCTCCTCTAGGACAGAATGGAGCTATCAAAACTGACACAAGCAACTTGGGAAAGCCAGCATTTGTGTGCTTGCCTCTGACAAGGAGGTATTTGTTGGGGAATCAACTCACAGCATGGCTGCTGGACTGTGACAGTGGCCAGGTGAGTGGAAGGATATTGGTCTTTTTTTTTTTTTTTTTTTTTTTTTTTTTTTTTTTTTTGTCTTTTTGAGAGAGGGTCTTGCTATGCAGTTCAGGCTGGCCTTGAGCTCACTTTGTAACCCAGGCTGGTCTCGAACTCACAACAATCCTCCTGCCTCAGCCTCCTGAGTGCTCCACCACACCGGGCAAGGATACTGGTCTTATTGCCCCTCCATGATTGCTTTCCCCAACACACTTGGAAGAGCTGGGCTTTGAAGTGGGGTCTGGAGAAGGTGAATCTCTACTCCAAACAAATCTAGCCAACTTGGGAGGAGAGGTGAGGAAATTTAAATCATTCATACTTGAGTGTAAATTCTTTTTTTTTTTTTTTTTTTGGTTTTGCTTTTTTTCCGGTACCGGGAATCGAACTCACGACCTTGCACTTGCCAGGCAGGTGCTGTGCCGCTGAGCTAAATCCCCAGCCCCTTGAATGTAAATTTTAAAACTAGGTGAGAGGATGAGGCAGAAGGATCGAAAGTTCAAATCCAGCCTCAACAATTTAAAGACTCAGCTAAACTGTCTCGGAATAAAAAAGAGCTGGGGATGTAACTCAGTGTAAAGGCCCTGGGTTTAATCCCCAGTACCAAAAGCAAGCAAACAATCAAGCAAAAACCTAGGTTGACTTCTTAAATAACTGAAACTGGCCAGAAAATTGTAACCTTATGCCACACTGTCTTTGGGTAGCCTTGTTTGTTTTTCTTCCTGTGCCTTTCAGCCTGTCTTATCACACCATATCCTACTGGTAGAGCATCCATCTGGCAAACTGGCAAAGACCTCTGGGCTAAGCTAAGGACTACTTTAAAACTGAGAAAGGGATTTCACACTAATCTAGTCGGCACAGAGCTCAAGATATACCACCACCCCCTTCTTTCTCCTTTAGACAAATGTGCTCAAAAAAAAAAAACCCTCAAACACACAACCATAGCAGTTCCTCTTTCATCTATTTATAAAAGATTCTGTTTTTAAAATGAATATATCATCAGAGACTCCCTCATTGTGGAATTTTAAACTCTTCAGATTATAAAGGAAACTTAGAGGCCACTTAAACCATTTCTGTAGATTGATCCTACTAGATCTCTCAACCCTTACCTAATATTTGGGGATTTTTCTGCCCTGAAAAGTCTGGGATCCAAAATTAACTATTATTGTCAAAGTCATTATTAAATGATGACTCAAAGCAAAGCCCACTTTTCTTTGGGCCCAGTGGTCCCCAGCCTTGGAAATTCTAGATGTATTTCCATTTTAAAACAAAGATGCGCGTGAGGTCGTGAGTTTGATTCCCTGTACCGGGGAGAAACAAACAAACAAACAAAGATGTTAGTTAAATTCAGTAAAAGCTGTCCATTTGTAGAAAGGTGGGTAGTTTGACAATACAAAGTAAGAATACTAAGGAAATGTGGGAGATTTCTTTAGCTGAACTGCTGCCAGAGTGGGCAGGCTGACACGGAGAAGCTCGAGAATCTGCCAGAGCGTCGATTCCTCTCTGTTGTTTCAGCTTCTCCCAGTTAATCCCCCTTCCCCTCCCAAACCCACATGTTCTCCCAAAAAAAGTGGGAGACAGGTTCAAGGACCTATAGCTCCCAGACTTGGCTATAAGAACTTCTCGAAAGGGCTGGGGATGTGGCTCAGTGGTAGACAAGGCCCTGTGTTCGATCCCCAGCACCACTATGCACAAAAAAGAACTTCTCAAAAAAAAAACAACCCACAGCATTTTCTGAATAAAACAAATCCCTAAATATTTGGGGCAGTGGAGAAATTCCAAAATGCTCTCATTTCCAACATGCCCATCTGAAAGAAGACATGTGCAAACCAGGGACTGCCAACTGCTTTGTAGTCTTTGCTACCATTAACAAAGACCTTAACAACGGTGGAACAATTAAAAGTAAACGCAATAAAAGATCTTTGGAATTATTCACTTCTAGTTCTCCTTAATATAAGTAGCTGGAGCGCAGGGTCGCTGTCTAACCTGAGTGCCCTTGGTGAAACCTGTTTGGGAGAGCACTTCTGCCCTCTGGCTCCTATACTTGGCTCCCTCCGGATGGAAGGAGCACATTTCCCTCTGCCGTATTTCTTCGCTGATTCAAGTTGGTCCATCTGGAAATAATACTATTTATACCCTGAGCCTTGCTCCTCACAAGTGACTGCATGTTTCCTGAAACCAAGGATTGGCAGCCATTCCATAGACATTTTCTCCTTTTTAGATACCTACAATTACACCAATTATGCCAATCACTGAAGTTTACAAAGGATTTTAAATTTCACACACCCAGGAAAGCCTATCGGAGAACAGCATCTGAGGGGAGCGACATCCCACCGAGGGGCCCATTTGGCTTTCACAACTGCTCCTGAAGGTCCCTCAGTTGAGCGTCAGCATAGAAAGGAGGCTTCCTATGATCCTGTCTGGTTTAGGCAAGTTAATCCTGTCACTGGAATAAAATTCTCTCTCTTTCCCCCCCCCCCATACCAGGAACCGAACTCACGACGTTGAGCTTGCCAGGCAGGCGCTGTGCCGCTGAGCTAAACCCCGATCCTTAAAATTTTGTTTGGTAAAGAACCACAGAACTCTAACTTTTCCTTGCAAAAGAAAGAACAGTGTGTCCCAACTTAATAAAATTAGGCTTTTTCAACCCCCTGAGCTGTGATCTGAGGAGAAAGTGGTTGGCATCCCTCTGTCCCAGGATTTACTTTCAGACAGAAGGCCAGGTTGGACACCACCATCCAGTTAGTGTGCTTCCAGGCAGAGCTGGGTTGAGACAAATTGGAGCTGGAGGCAAAAGGAAAACTTGAGCAGTACTGATCCTGTCTTTTTAAAATGTTTGTTCATGCTTTTTTTTCCTTTTTTTTTTTTTTTTTGTAATGAGAATTGCACACAGGATCTTTACACTGAGCTATATCCCCTGCTGTCCTTTTTTATTTTTTTATTTTGAGAGAGGATCTTACCAAGTTGGTGAGTTCCCCGGGCTAGGCTTGAACTTGGGATCCTTCTGCTTCATCTTCCCAGAATGCTGGGATTGAAGGCATGTGTCACACTACACCTGGCTCAGGCCTTAATTTTGATTTAAAAAAAATATTGCAAAGACATTGGGAGTGTAGCACACTTAGCGTGTCTGAGTCCTTGGGTTCGATCATATGAACATGTATATATTGTGTTACACATCTCAATTACTGAGCTTTTGGGCTCTTTCTTAGATTCCCAGCCAGCTGCTGGGAAGATTGGGTTTTCAGTTGCCTCCTGAAACATTAGGTGATTGTCCTCTGTTGCTGTCAGCCATAAGGATCATTTAGGGTTCTTGCTGGAGGGCTTATGCTAAGTCCTCACACCTAGGAATTTGGATTTACCCTGCAGAGGTAGAATTTGGATCTCTGCATGTCTACATTTTCAAACAAACAAAAGTGTTTCTGATCCAAGTGGTCTGCAAACTACGACACCTAAGAAATTTATTCTAAATACGTTTGAAAGTCTCTCTTTTAGGTTTATGGGTTATACTGTTCCATACGGGGCAAAGGAAGTTAAGGGGAAGTGGCAGCTGCCTAGGTTCAGTCACCAAGAAGCAGCAATGACAAAGTTACCCTCCTGTGGGCCAACCCTGGGAGAGGAAGGAAGAAAAAGCGAGAGCATTGGTTCCAGTAGGTTGGCAGCAACTTCCAGCAAGTAGAATTTTCTGGTAATTCTGCAGGCAGTAATTAAAAGAACGCATGTAAGCACTCGTGTCTACAGGCAGCTCAAAATTGGAAGGAGTTATTGTTATTAGATTTATTCAGTGTTTTTAGAGACACTTAACATCCCCTAGAACATTATATTCCTTTACAAATCCCCGTTCTACCAAACTCCCTGAATTTAATAGGATTATCCCCTAATGAAACACTTTCACAATATTTCTTAAATTGAGGTCTGAGTACTACCTACTTATTATGCAATCCACAAACCATATGGTGACCTTTCCTAAGAATGTTATCTGGAGCTCCCCCAAATGCTTCTTTACAGCCTCAGGCACTTTATAGCCTCAGGCACTTGCAGCAGAATTATCTAAATCAAGATGGGAGGAACTTAACAGAAGCTCACACAGTTCCTACAGGCAGATGCTGTGCACTTTCACAGATTGCCTACCTCACTTACTTCTCACAGAGCCAGTAGTAACTTTATATCCAAGGTCGTGGGTGTCAACAGGCAATGGGCAGAATGAGTTCTCAGTAAGGAGGACACAGGGACAGAGGATGGTACCACTTCATTGGGCTGTTGGGGATGGGGTGTGAGTGCCTGTGAGTCTAAGGCCCTCCTCTTCCTCCTGCTCCTCCTCCTCCTCCTGCTCCTCCTGCTCCTCCTGCTCCTCCTCCTCTTCCTTTTCCTTCTCCTCCTGGGGTAACATTCCTAACCGGCTTTATCAGTGCTTCCTCACAGGATGGTAGGCTAAGCAACACTCATCTGAGTTTTGTTAGTTCTCCTGAAAAGGCTTTGAGGACTGATGACTGGACTCTGCATAAAACCTGCATGTGTCTTATCAGCCCTGATCTCCTGAGTCACCCCATTTTCTTGGAAGTTGGTGATGTTAATGCTGCCGTACAGCCTCCTGCCCTGTGGACATTTTTTCCTTTGTGACTGCAGTGCCTGGTGCCTCAGCATCCTTACCTGGTACTTGGGGGGACCCGTCTGTTTGAATACTGTTTTATGCTGGCTTGGGCTGGTGCAAGATGATTTTGACCCCGTTTCTTCAATGGCACATAACCACTGAGCAAGTCTAACTGGACTCCATTTGATTGGCCCATACCAGCCAGGGCAGAGGCATGCCCTGTGTTTGGGACTCTATCATTTCAAAACAAAATAGTCGTCGGGGCTGGGGATTTAGCTCAGCGGCACAGTGCCTGCCTGGCAAGCGTGACATCGTGAGTTCGATTCCCGGTACCGGAAAAAAACAAAACAAAACAAAATAGTCCAGGGCAGCTGGTAAAGTGAATCCCATAATGAGAGAAAGAGAACCATTGCTTCCTTTGAAAAGCAGGTAGCAGGAAAGGACTTGCTTTTGCTCTGTTGTGTACTGTGCCCTAGTTAGGGGGCTTCCGGATCTGATGATTTCTGCTTTTCTTTGTCAGCAGCTGGTGATCTTTTTCTCCACAACTGTTTTCCTTTTTGGTAGTTGAGAAATGGGAGGTGTGGGGGAGGGTAGAGAGGGATCCTTACCCACGAGTTACCAGAAACATGTCAACATTTTTTTTTTATTTTATGTTTGGAAGTTAATGGGTGAAGTTCAAAGGCAAATCTTGTTTCTCTCTATTCACACACACACACACACACACACACACACACACACACACACACTCTTCTCCTACTCTTTCTACCACCATTCTTGTTCTCCTGCTGTTGCGTTGCTGGAAGAGGAAGGTGATATTTTGAAAGGCATTTGATCCAGCTAATGGAAGAGGAAGAAAACCGGGAGATGAGATCAGGGGGATTTTTGAGAAAGAAACTCTGAAACACAAGGGACAAAAGAGTGAGTCACTAGGCCAAAAACAATCAGGAGAGTCCATCTGGCTCAGGCCTTCCCAGCATTTTTAGGGATGTTTGTAAACCTCTAAATTGGTCGACAATGACCCATTCTGCTACATTTGGGGAAATGGGGGTATTTATGTATTTCTTTCTCAATGACAATGAGCATTTGTGTGGGAGCTGAGGTAGGGCACTGACATTTTGGCCTCCCTGTCTGCAGTGAGCCTTTGAAGGCTGTGTGGTATATCTAGTCAGTAATGAACAACAAAGGCAAAATAAGGAGGCCAAAGCTAGTTCAACTTTTTCCTCCTTGGCAGATCCCCTTCTCTACTATTTTGACCCAAAACAGCAGATTCTCAATGTCTGGCCTCTGTCACTGCCAGGCAGATGACCTAGCGCAGGTCTGAGGGGAGGGGGACGTGGAAGCGATCTGCCTGCTGATAATGGGTGAGAGCTGATTCCTGTTTCCTTCCTGCCTGGCCTGTGGAAGCTGGGAGGTCTGGGATACCTCCGGTGGAGTCCTGTGGACAGGAGGAAAAGCTGGAGGCTGGCCGGGGGCCCAGCTAGTTGAGCTATGTGCAACTAGTTCAAGAGCAGCACCGCTGAACTTGTCAGGTGAGAAAAACAAAATTCACATGGACCATGCTGCTTTTAGTCAGGTGGCCTCTGGCTTGCAAAGTCTTACCTACCTGCTACAGATAGAGAAGACAATTTGCATGCAGAAAGCTTTTTTATTTGTTTGAAACAGAGCCTTGTTACATAATCTAGGAGCTCAAGGAGCCTATCCTGGCCTTGAACTCTCAATCCGCCTGTCTCAGCCTGCTGAGTGCTGGAATTACAGGTGTGTGCCACCACACCAGGCCTACAGAAAGGTACTGACTGGCTTGCTCTATGGCAATAAAATTACCACTTTAAACTTTACCACCACCCTGACCATTACGAATGGCATCAACAGCAACATTTATTAAGCACTTATACATTCGTGCTTTATACATATGTACCGTTTTATTTAATACCAACCTTATGAGATAATTATTATCATCCCCATTTTATAGATAGAAAAATAAAGACAGGTTAACTGATTTGCCCCAGATAACAGCTAATAAGAAGTAGTATCTAGGCAGTCTCATTTCATAATTCACTCTCTTTTCTATTAGGCATAAAACAAATATTTAAAGCATGGTTTATACTGTAAAGCAATTTTTTCCAAAAGTGAATAGTCACATGTATTGTTCATATATAATAGTATTTATGCAGCCATGATGTATCAGTCAACATGTTTGTTTTAATGAATATTGTGAAGAGCAATTTATTAGAATTAATTTGAAAGATTTCTCAAGAGATGAAGGACGAAAAGTTTGTCAAGAACAAAGTCACACACACAAAAGAATGAAGTCACAAAAGGAATCAAAAGGCACGACACAGGGTGTAGCTTGGTGGTAGAGCGTGCTTACTGTGCATGAGACCCTCAGCTTCATTTTCCGCACAAAAAAAAGTAAAGAAAAAGAGAGAGAGAAAAGGAAGGAAGGGAGAAGGAAAGAAAGAAAGACAGAAAGAAAGAAAGGAAGGAAGAAAGGGAAGAGATCTAAACGCATTTTTGAAGACTCAGCAAGTCGCAAGTGTGAGCCTTGGAGAATGTCATGCAACTTTGTGAAACGTTTCAGTGAAATCATAATTTGCCATTACATGCAATATACTCATATCTACCAGTTTGGGGAAACCCTATTTGAAAAAAAAAGGAACAGGCAAGTGGTGCTTTTATTAAACTTAACCCTCTCCATGGTATTGCTCATTTATTTTCTTACTGATCACAATTGGTTCAAGAGAAAGAAAACCTTGGGTTTTTTTCTAGCACTTATTGTGAAGCACTCTGGTCTGTGGTTAACCTTACTCCTTCCCTTTCGCTTGAGAAAGAAGGATGTTCGCCTTGTCTGCCTGCACTGGGATTGCTCCAATGACGCCCCGGGCTGCCCTTCGGTCATCTCTCAGTCTGGCTGGTTACGGGGACACTATTTCCCCAAGACCCCCAGACCTAGGGACCTTCCCTTTGAGTCACAGACCTTTGTGGTGTCAGAGGCTGGGACTGTAAGGCTTTCTGGTATTTTTTTTTTTTGTACCGGGACTCGAACTCAGGACCTTGCGTTTGCCGGGCAGGCGCTTGTGCCGCTGAGCTATATCCCGGCCCTGTGAGGTTTTCTTACCCTGGTTCAGTCTGGTTCCCTTCTGCGATCCCCTCACTCGGGAGACCGGTTTTTTAAATCTAGCGCTACAGATTTCTGTCTTCAGCTTTCCTTCCTCGGGCTGGTTCTGACAACCATCACAGCGATTCCACTTCTCACATTCCTCAGCTTTCCAGGCGCTGGCCCTCATCTGAAGAGGGACTATTTGAAATCTGTTTTCCTAATCTCGAGAAGAGCATGCTGGACTCGACGTAGCTTTTCCTTTCTCAGAGGAGAATTTTGATTCCATGAGCCTCTTTCACACTTGTCGGCAAGATTCTGGTCATGTCTACTCTACTACCAAAGGGTTATTTTCTGGAAAAGCAGTAAGCCCACAAAGAGCATCCAAATTTCACTTTAGAAGGGCAAATTTGTTTCAAAATTAATTTAAAAAGCAGATCAAGTGCCAGGCGTAGCGGCACAAGCCTGTAATCCCACCACTCGGGAGGCTGAGGCAGGAGGATTGTTGTGAGTTCAAGACCAACCTGGGCTATAAAGTGAGCTCAAAACCAGCCTGAACTGCATAGTGAGACTTTGTCTCAAAAAGACCAAAGGGGAAGAAAAACAAAACCAAAAACAAATCAAAGGGATTTCTTTCTTTCTTTTTTTTTTTGTATTGAAGCTTGAACCCAGAGTCTTTGCACTGTGTTATAGCTCTAAGCTCTTTTCATTTTTTATTTTAAGACAAGGTCTTGCTGGGGGTGGTGGCACACGCCTGTAATCCCAGCACTCTGAAGGCTGAAGCAGGAGGATCCTTAGGAGTTCGTGACCAGCCTCAGCTACAAAGTGAGCTCAAGGCCAATCTGAACTCCATAAGAAGACCCTGTCTCAAAAAGACAAAAAGAAAGACAAGGTCTTGCAAAGTTTCTGAGGCTGGCTTTGAACTTTCAGTTCTCTTGCCTCAACCTCCAGAATAACTGGGATTACAGGTGCAAGCTACTGTACCAGGCAAAACGTTCTTTATTCTTAATCAATTCTATATTCTCCCTCCTACCAGAAATACTATATCGGTGTTCCTGTTAGGATACTATAATTCATAATTGTGAGCCAAAAACATTTGTAATTGTGTTAATCTAATGTAAATTTTATTTTATTTTTGGTACCAGGAATCAAACTCAGGAGCTTGTGCTTGACAGGCAGGCACTGTGCCTCTGAGCTATATTCCTGGCTCTAATGACTTTGAAATAATTTTTTTAGTAAAAATGCAGTGAACACAGAACTTTAATGCTTGATACAATTACTAGCTATAATTGATTCTTTTAAAAGTACAATGATGAGACTGGGGATATAGCTCTGCCACATAAGCACCTGGCAAGCTCAAGGTCCTGGGTTCAATTCCCAGTACCACACACACACAAAAAAAAAACCCCAAAAATAAATAAATAAATAAAAGTACAATAATGTAGGGATTGCAGACATAACCCTGTGTTAGAGCGCTTGCCTAGCATGTACAAACCCCTGGGTAGGTTGTGTTGTGCACAAATCACGCATATTTTTAAGAATCTTAATTTAATTATTACCTGCTACTTTTTGTTTGTTTTGTTTTTTGGTTTTTGTTTTCCTTCTGGTACCAGGAATCGAACTCACGACCTTGCGCTTGCCAAGCAGGTACTGTGCTGCTGAGCTAAATCCCCACCCCCCCTGCTACTTTTTTTTGGGGGGGGGGTTGTTCGGTGTTTTTCTTTGTTTTTTTTTCCGGTACCAGGAATTGAACTCATGACCTCGTGCCTGCCAGGCAGGTGCTGTGCCACTGAGCTAAATCCCCAGTACCCCCCCACACCGCTCCTTTTTTAATTGAAGCTACTTTCCATCCTATTTTTTCATCAGAATGGCTCTTCCTGCCTTTGTACTAAAACAGCCTAACCTTTTCCAAACTCAGTAGAGAAATAGACAGACTAAATAGTGCACCTACATGGTGTCACTTAAACCCCCTTGTTTATTAAGTAAAATCCTTGCTCTTCCAGAGCCAAGTGTGCAGTCTTGCAATGCGTCATGCACTGTGTGTGTCTATGTGTGTATGTGTGTGTGGTGTATAGAATCAGTCCCCTCCACTGGAAGGAAATACACACTACTAAAAATGGGTTTAATTATAAGGCCGCTGTTGCACCCATCATGAAGTCAGTGAGCAGTGTCTGGTTGACTGAACAGCTCTGTAGGATCATGAATGCCCCGTTCCTCTCCTTCCTGCCACTCTGCCCAGTCAGTGCCCAGTGAAGGGGCCATTGACTCTCAGCATCTTACTCCTACCTAACATCCGGAAGCAAGATGAAGGGGGTTCTTGCTGACTGTCCTTTCTCTATCATCTCTCTCTTTCTCTTGAATCAGATCAGAAACTTCCGCAAAATACTTCCATATATCCATACTTTTTATGTCTTCTATTGTATGTATTTACAATACTATTTTTTTCTTCTTTTTGTCTTTTTGAGATAGTATCTCTTATGCAGTTCGGGCTGGCCTTGAACTCACTTTGTAGCCCAGGCTGGCCCTGAACTCGAGGCAATCCTCCTGCCTCAGCCTCCCGAGTGCTGGGATTACATTCTCGCCACCACACCTGGCCTTACAAGATTATTAAGATTTCAAACAGTGCTCCCTTTGGCAGCACGCGTACTAAAATTGGAACGTTAAAATTACAAACATAGGCTGCAGTTTAAGTGGTGCCCTGGAACAGTATCATGGCAAGAAAAATGAATTTTACTTGTATCTATTATTTTGAAAATTGGACAAATAAACTGAGAAGACACTTTGAAACAATGCTGGAAGTGAGAGTCATTATTACCTTGACTTAGGAATGCTTGTCAATAAATCACATTCTCTGAAAAGAAAAAACAAACTATCAGTAGAAACCTAAATGAAGAACTATACATTAGATATTAATTCTAACCTCCAGTTCAGTTAATTCTATTACAACAGCTTCTAAGATATATGTATATGTAGAAGAAAACAGAACATTTTGGGATTGAGTTTTAGAATAAATCACTGGAATGTGCCCCCAAACTATGAGAATGGGAACCATGTTCTTATTTTCTTAGACATATATGCTGTTTACGCAAGCTGCATAAACACGATGCAAATTCACACTAGCTTTTGCAGGGATGCCCAACTTTCACCCTATGCTGCAGGGAACCCATCTTACAGCTAAGGCTACTTGTAACTGACAATACATTATGAAAGCTGTAATTAAGAAAAGGGTATGGGGCCCGGGGATGTAGCTCAGCGGCACAGCGCCTGCCTGGCAAGCATGAGGTCCAGAGTTCAATTCCCGCTACCAAAAAAAAAAAAAAAAAAGGCATGGACAAGTCAAGTAAAAGAAATGCTTGAAAAAAAAAGTGTAAACTTTACAATTGCTGCTACTCCTTTAGCAAATAAGAGTTATGGATTCTGTCTTTATTTCTGGAAATTCTGTCAGAATTTGGTCTGAAGTCCGTTCCTACAACTCAGCTGACCCAGCTCTTGTCAAGCAAGAGTCAAGGTCATCTTAGTTGCTAAACCCATTGTGTGTGCAGTCCGGTCTTCATTGGGCTGGCCTGCCTGAACAACTGGACAGCGATGATCCTGGCCTCATGCTTGAAACTCTTGGCTTCTGTGATGCCATATTCGCCTAGCTTTTCATTTCTTTCAGCTTGACTGGGGTTCTTCTGTTGCTGACACTCCTTAAATGCTGGTGACTGGTGATTCTGTCTTTGCACCTCCACCTTCTCCAGGGGGGAAGAGCAGCTGACCTATGTGCTCTCTTTTGCTTCCATGGGTTTAGAAGCCATGTACAAACTTCAGACCCCTAGATTCTGTGACATTGTTTCTGCCTCCCTCCAGACCTCCAGTGCTAAAGGGCTCCCTTCAGATGTCTCACATGGATCTCAGACTTCCACGTCTAAACATAGACTCCTCGGCTTCCGTCCCAACTGCTACTCTATGAATAGTAGCTCTTTTTTTTGGGGGGGGGGTGGTACCGGGAATCGAACTCAGGACCTTGTGCTTGCCAGGCAAGTGCTTGTGCCACTGAGCTATACCCCTGGCCCTAGTTGCTCTTTTTGATGAACGACACTGCTGTCAGCTCACCGGTGAGCATCAAGAAAGGTGCCATTGAGAATGCTACTTCAGCTGTCATTCACTCGGCGCCCCGTAGTTCATGAGGTGGGCTCCTTTCTACTTTCCCAGTGTTTCTGGACTGCCTCTTGGACTCCATTCTTTCTGCCATTGATGAGGTCATTTCCCAGCCTGAGACAACGTCACAGTCTCCTAATCATCCTCCTCATTTGGTCTTGCTTTGCTTCAGTCTGCTCATCACTCTGCTCTCGGTGTATCCATTCAGAATACAAATCCAGGCCCCAGGGAGCTCAGTGGCAGAGTATGTGCTTAGCAGGCGTGAGGCCCTAGTTTGGTGCCCCATGCCAAAGATAAAAATAAAATATAAATTCAAGGGCCGAGGATATAGCTCAGTGGCACAAGTGCCTGCCTGGCAAGTGCAAGGTCCTGAGTTCAAATCCCAGTACAAAAAAAATAAATAAATCCAACCATTTTGCTCCCTTGGTTGACATCTTTGAAAGCCTTCACATTGCCTTGAGGGAGGCTTAAAGACTGAAGCTTGGTCTACAGTAGGCTTGGCAGTTGGCCCTGACTGCTTCTTCCTAGGGTCATTACGGTCATCTCTCCCTCTTCCTTTACTTGCAACTTGTATTTCTTATACTTCAGCAGTATTCAAGTATTTTACCAGAATATCCCACATCCTCTCCCTTTCCTGGTCCTAGACATCCTCTGGCTTCCTGATGTCCGGTTTTCCCAGCTTCTCATCTGGCTGTCACGCTTCCTCAGGCAGCAGCACGGGCTGTCCCTTCTGGGTGGTCTTCCCACCCACACCTGTCTGGATTGGGCCACCTCAGATGCCACCGCTTTAATGCTGGGAACATCAGAACCTTTCTTTCATAGCCACCTGTTTGCCTGCTTTTCTCATGCACCATAGGGCCGGTGTGGAGCAGTCGCCCTTCTTGATTCTTGCCAGCTGTCTTCTTTTTTTTTTTTTTTTTTGGTTTTTCTTCGGTACCGGGAACTGAACTCACGACCTTGTGCTTGCCAGGCAGGTGCTTTGCCGCTGAGCTAAATCCCCATCCCCTTCCAGCTGTCTTCTTACCTAACTATTAATATACACTCGGTGAAGGCTGTATACAGGAAACAGCAAATCAGCTATGACAGTAGAGAAGCTGAGCAAAATTTCTGGAGAAGGAAAAAAATTAAAGGTGTTTACAGATGACTACTTGCAGTCATTCATATTCTGGTAGTGAATATGGATATTTTGATTGTCGTGGAACACAATTTCAGTCTTTTTGTTTAATTTAAAAAAACCCTATGTTAAGGTGAAATGACCCTGGTGTTGGAGGGTCCACATCTGCCTTCAAACCTCAACTCAGCAGTCTGTTCGCTTATTCTTCGGTGAATTGCTTTCACAGCACGAACTCATATTCTACATCTGTTAAATGTGGATTATACTCGTCTTAGAACTATGTTGTGAAGGTTAAATAAGGCACTTAAAAAAAAGTATCTAGATATAGCAAGTGTTCAGTAAGTACTGATTATCTTTCCCTTCTTGCAGTAGCTTATTAACCTAGTGGGTTAATAAATTATGTCATTTTCATATGACAGAAATATATCATTTGGCCTTTAGATAATATGGATTATAGAATATAAATATCTAAAAACTGGGTCACATTGTTTAATTCTTTAATTATGGTAGCTTTGTAAGTTGTGGAGTAAGTTCATTTAAAAATAATTAATATTATACAAATTATTTTATCAGTATTATAACAAGAATCATCTATAATTTTCCTGATTATTATGCTAGCCTATGACACTGACTAGCACATTAATAAAAGTGGCCTAATTTCATTTCTTTTTTGAAAGCATTTTACGTGTACTAAATCATGTAAAAGAATGCAGAATTAAAATAAGTCCAAATGATAATCCATGTACTGCAAATTACTATGGGGAAAGTCATACATTTTATAATTTGTTTCTTTGGTAATGCAAATAACATACAGCGCTGTTGGTAATTCTGGAGAGTAAATCACTTTAATGGGGGATCCTGGATTAAAGAGAGACTATAACTTAGATGTTATTAAAATAAGCTTCAGACAACTGAGCTGGATCTAGGCCGTAAGTTAGACAATTTAGCATTTTTAAATGTTCTACAAATTATGTGTGTGTGTGTGTGTGTGTGTGTGTGTGTGTTTTCATCACTGGGGTGGCACCCAGGTCCTGACACATTGTAGGCAAGTGCTCTACCACTGAACTACACATCTCCAAGCCCCAGATGTTCTATGCACAACTGAGATGGCTTCTGAGGGCGTTCCCAAAGTCAACTCTGTCCTTAATGTTGGGTAAATAATTGCTTGACTTGAAAGCTTTGGCCAAGGAGCTGAGGCTCCCATCCCAATCTGTCTCACTTTACGAGTTCACGCACCCACGATTTCTAGCAGGTTAAACAGGCTACACTTTGGCTTCTTTTCACAAGGTATGACTAATTACTTTAAATTGCTCTGGTTTATTAAATGAAATCCAGAGTAGCTTCTGTGCGTACCTGACATTTAGTTAATGAGCTCAGTGGTACCTCCAGGAGATTAATGGACCTTTGATAAAGGGGTAGTTTAATTGGCAAAAGAGTGTATCTGGATTTCATTGGAAAAAAGGTGAGATAATCCATATATTTGAATGCAATTTAATGTAATTACATTGTAATTTCAGTTATTGCCAGAAGGTGGTTTGTCGTTTGAGGTGAGAACTGGAGGTTAACTAATATATGTGATTAAAATCCACCAACAAATGCTAATTGAAAACCTACTATGTTTGGGCCAAGGATGTAGTTCAGCAGCCCAGCACCTGCCTGGCAAACACAAGGTCCTGAGTTTTATTCCTGGTACAAAAAAAGAGGTGGGCTTAGAAGCTATTCTCAAGTAACATATGCAATAGTAAAGATGAATGGGGAAGTGTGTATCTTTGTAGAGCTCAGTTCAATGGCTCTTTTTAGTTCTCTCCCTTCTGGCTCTCTCCACCCTGGTTGACATCAGAAACTAGTCCTCCTCCGACTTCCCTAACACCCTGAGTGTAGCGGGAAGGATGAAAGGAGTGACCTAGGGCGGCATTCTCCGAAGTGGTCCGAAAGCTCTGGTGCTCCTGCGTTGCTAAGAGGACTTCTGTGATCCATAGACTCACACAGAGGCTGGGTAGGTTCTAAGGGAGACCTTGAAGGACAGGAGAAAGGATGTTGGGGATGTGGAGTGAGAATCCTAGGAAAATAAAGATGGGGAAGGAAAAGGGTACCAATTTTTCTTCCTGATGTCAGGGCTTTCGTCATGGGGCCATTTGCATATTTTTAACATCAGTCCTAGATTTCTTCCTCTCTGGTTGCTCTGCGAATGCACAGCCTGAGCAGACCACAGTCCAAGGGCCTACAAAGGATTCTTGATGTATCAGGTTTGGTATTAAGCAGTTGCAGGAGAATTAGGAGCTGTAGTCTTCGGTTTCTCATCCACAGCTACCAAAAAAAGAGGACAGGCCCCAGTCTCGGGTTTAAATTTTGCTGGTGCCTATGCCAGAACCATCCAAATCCATTACTTTCCCTCTACCTCTAGCACCACGATTCAACCCAGGGCCCTGTCTCTTTTGGCTGAGTCAATACACAGATGCCCCTGAGCTTATGATGGGGTTACATCCTCATAATCCCATAACTGAAACTATTTTAAGTTGAAAATGCGCAGAGTCCACGAGACCTACTGACCATCCTAGCTTAGTGGCACAGTCTACTCTAGTGGCAGTTGTTGGATTTCGTGACTGCAGGTTGGATGCGAGCTGTCGCCTTGGTGCCACTGTCCAGCCTCCAGAGAGAGGACTGGACCCCACGTGGGGAGTTCAGGGAAGGCCCAAGGTCAAAATTTAAGTTATGATTTCTACTGCTTGTAAATCACTTTCACCCATAATAACAATAGGAAGAAGAAAAAAAGCAAGTCAAGCCATCTTAAATTGGGATCTTGTGTAGAAGCTTTTAACTTTGTCGTTTGAGGTGAGAACTGGAGGTTAACTAATATATGTGATTAAAATCCACCAACAAATGCTAATTGAAAACCTACTATGTTTGGGCCAAGGATGTAGTTCAGCAGCATCATATATTTGTGTTTTTCCCTTCTTGTTCCTTTTACATATTGTATTTTTTCCTCCATGCAGCATCCAGAAGGTTGTGTATTTTTTCTTTTTCCTTTTTTTTTGGTCCTGGGTATTGAATCCAGCACCTCCTGCATTCTAAGCTCATACCCCACCACTAAGCTACACCCCCAGCCCTAGAGAGATAGTTTTGAGATGAAATCAGATTATGTCACACGGCTAATTAAAACCCTCCAAGTGTTTTCCATTGCAGAGATAAATTCCAAATTCCTCAACATAGCTACAGGGCCTTATGTGACACCGATCTCAGCGTTCTCCGTTCTCCATCGCTCTGGAGACGCCAGCCGTGCATTCTTACTTCCCCAAACGGGCCAAGCTTGTTCCTATCTTAAGGGCTTTGCAGTAGCTGCTTCTTACACTGCAGTGCTCCTCCTGAGTTCCCGTCAGGCTGCTTGCTGCTCCCCACTCAGAGCTCAGCTCAAATGGCCCCTCGCAACGTCCCCTTGACCACCCCCTGGTCCTCTTCGTAGCTGTCACTGTTGGGAATTACCTCGTTTGTTTCTGCTTCTCCCCAGCCATCACTCAGATACAAATGACCTGACTATCTATTCTGTTCATCTGTGTCTAGAATGGTGCTTGGCACACAGCACGCAGGCGACAAACACTTGCTGACTGGTGAGTGAAGGAGGTCGCTAGATTCCTCTGAGCACGTTTCCACTGAGAGAATAAAGGAGATTTTGTATATATGCTATACTGTATACACAGATGAATGAATATGTGATACATACAAATGAATATATTACTTCATTTCATTTAGTATTTATAATTTAATTTCCTGTATCTTTTACATCCTATTTCTATTTCTTATGTCTTTCATCTCCTAATTCTTAATCTAAATTTCATATAGATTT
>NW_004955483.1:5042942-5048434 GCF_000276665.1 Chinchilla lanigera | reverse complement strand
TTTTTTGGTTTTTCTCCGGTACCGGGAACCGAACTCACGACCTTGCGCTTGCCAGGCAGGCGCTTTTGCCATTGAGCTAAATCCCCAGCCCCCATCTCCTAATTCTTAATCTAAATTTCATATAGATTTATATGTAATACATTAAAATTACATTAAATCTATATATTTGACTATGTAATAAATGAGATGCATACACATATATTTGTCATATATTTTATATTTAATATACTTATATGTATATATATGTGTATTTAATGTACATATATATATACATACATATATAAAATTTAGCAAAATGCCCAGCCTATGTTAGAGAGTAGTAATTGGCAACTGTTGTATTTTCCACACATAAGGCAGAGTCACCAGGGGCCGGGGATATACCTCAGTGGTACAAGTGCCTGCCTGGCAAGTGCGAGGTCATGAGTTCGATCCCCGGTATGCCAAAAAAAAAAAAAAAAGAGTAACTTTAGAATCCTGAGAGCAAGCTCTGAAGCATATATTCAGTCCACTAATATGTCTTGGAAAAATGTGTAGTTTCTTCAGAAATTTCATCTGAAGAATTTGTAGATAACAGTTTTGGAATTAGGAAGAGACCACTTGATAAAAGGTCTTCATAAATATTTTCCAACTAGTCATCAGTGATGTAGGGCAGGGAAATCCTTGTAAATCATTTCTCTGGCATAATCAAATAACCTGACCAATTCAAAGAAGCAAGATTTGGGGGCTGGGGGCAATTTACTGTGGAACGTTGCTTACCACGTTCAGTGTCTAGGGTTTGAGCCCTAGATGACCCCCATCCCCCCAAAAAATAGATCTAAGAGCATACTTCAGAAAGACACTGAGGAAAATAAGATTTGTTGAAAGAATGCCTAGCTGGGCATGTGGGTGCATGCCTGCAATCCCAGCACTTAGGAGGCTGTGACAGGAGGATTCTTGTGAGTTCAAGGCCAGCCTGGGCCTCATAGTGAGTTCAAGCCCATCCTGAACTACATAGCTAGACCCTGTCTTGAGAATGAGAAGAAAAGAATACTTATAAATTTGAGTAGGAATTAATTTATTAAACATCATTTTGGCTCATCTTTGCCTTGAATTGAGAAACATTGAGCTAAATATCCATTTTCAACTGGCTGATAAGAAAGTCAAAAACTGTTCTCATTTTCCATTTATTTTCAAATGTGTGCTTTTGTGAGCCAATCAGGCTTGTCATTACTTGAAGATAGTTATTTTATTTTAATTTTATTTTTTGTAGTGCTGGGGATGGAACCCAGGGTCTCACATAAGCTAAGCATATACTTTTCCTCTGAGTTACCTCCCATCCTGTATTATTTTTAAAAAAATGAGTATCATGTCACTGGGTATGGTGGCCCATGCCTGTAATCCCAGCCCTCAGGAGGCTGAGGCAGGAGGATCATTGTGAATTGGAGACCAGCCTAGGGCTACAAAGTGAGCTCAAAACCAGCCTGGCGGGTTGTGGTGGTGCATGCCTGTAATCCCAGCACTTGGGAATCTGTGGTAGGAGGATTGTTGCGAGTTCGAGACCAGCCTGGGCTACAAAGTGAGCTCAAGGTCAGCCTGAACTGCATAGTGAGACCCTGCCTCAAAAAGACAAAACAAAAACAAAAACAAAAAAACCCCAAAAGACAAAACCAAAACAAATAAAGTTGAGTCTCATTAGCTTTTTTTCAAGGTACTTGGTTTTGATATTATTTACTATTTACAATAGTGACTTTAGCTATTTACAATAGGACTTCTGATGATATCATTTAAAAATTATTTACATAACAAAGTAATTTTGGTTTAAAAAAGGTATTGTGGAATTATTGAAGCTGGTGTTTAGTATGGCAAAATCATAAGAGAGATATTTATGTTTCCTCTGAGATCTGAGACATGGAGATATTTTAGTTAACTTTTCTCATTGCTGGGACAAAATATCTGACACCCACAAGTTAAAGGAGGAAGGTTTATTTTAACTCTCAGTTTGTAGAGAAGTTTCAGCTTGTAGTCAGGTGGCCCCAATGTATGGTGGGATGGCAGAGGGCATCACAGAGGAGAAACAGTCCATGGCAGGGCAGGCAGGAGGCAGCAAGGACCAGCAGCAAGCCTCCCTTTCCCTTTTATTCCATCTAGACTACAAACCTTTTGGATGGTGTCACCCCCACACAGGATGGTCCTTCCTGTTATCCACACCCAGAACTATGCTAAACCAATTAGTGAACAAATTTAGGTTTCACACCTTTAATTTGTGTACACACACCCTATATCCAGCCACCTCCTAACAGCTCCACTTACAAGCACGTGAGGCTTTGGGGGAGGATATCTAGATGCATGCCCTAACAGGAGGCCTTCTTCAGTACTTTATTTATCTGTGGTAAAGGACTAATTTGGCTTTTAAAATTTCTAATCTAGGGCTGGGGCTTTAGCTCAGCGGCACAGCGCCTGCCTGGTACCGGAAAAAAAATAAAGTAAAATTTCTAATCTATTGCAGTTATCTCCTTTTATAACATACAATGAAGATGAATCACCAAAAAAAATAAATAATTAAAATAAAAAATTGTTGATTTCGAAAGGGCAAACTTCAACTTTAAATTATTAGATTTAGTATTTATAAAGTAATTCTGTCAAACTGCTATAGAGATTTTAAACTCTCAATTTCTGAACTGACCTTGTTTATCAATAACAGCCTGCAGGCTAGTGGCTGGTCCATGGACTACACTTTGAATATGGGAAGGGCTAGAGAAAGGGCATAGACTGAAGAAAGTGGTGGAACAGGAGAAGGGTTTTCAAAACTTTTCAAATCTTTACTTGCATTTAGTCATTAATAATTCCCATCATGCTCTCCTCTCCACTCATATTGCCTGAGGACAGGCCCTCCCTCATGAGTTGAATACAAATGCATTATTTTATAAAAGTTTTCAAGTTGAAAAAAAATGAGGCCAATAAAGGTTAACGAAACCAGCCAGCTCAACAGTGAGGCTCTGAGTTCTGTCCCCAACACCTCAAAAAAACAAACAAACCAAGAAAATCCAGTGATTGTCCTGTATATAGTTCAAAATTTCTTTGAAGATGGATCTGTAAATTTTCCTTTTTTGTGCCAAGAAAAAATTCTTTCTGAAAAATTAATATGCTTCCTTTTACCAAACAATGACTATTACATAACACATCCTGTTACACACCTCATGGCTTGTTTGCAGGAAGAGTTAGGGATAGATTTAATATATAATCACAGTAATTATATTGCTGTTCCTTATATTTTTGTTCCTCTTCTTTACAAAAGCATTCTAGAATGTCCTATAATGTGAGTCCTCAAATAAAAAAAAAAGGAATAGGATTTAAAAATGGACGATAGGATTGTTTCTTAAATATGTCAAGTAGCAGAGGTTAAAAAAAACCTCAGAGTTTAGGCAAGAATTGGGTAGGGGATGTAGATAAGCAGTAGAGTGCTTGCCAAGTATGTGTAAGGCCCCAGGTTTGATCCCCAGCACAAAAACAAAAAGAAGAGGGATTAGACAATGAGCTGACCTATTATTCTTCCTATTTTTGGATGTTTCTGAGGTCTTGTAAGCGCTTGGAGCAGACAAAGGTTACAGGGGTTTAAGTGTGTGCATATGCATGGGAGTGTGTATTTCACTGCCATGGAATTTAACTCCCCCTCCGAGATTAAGAGTTAACAAGAAGGCTCATGATACAGACAGTTCTGCATGTATTTTCTGGTTATTGTTGGCAAATTGTTGGAAGTGGACCTAAATTTGTTCAGGATATGAAGTAGGCATGATTCATCTCATCATTCTGAAAGGATTGTCTGTCCCAGTTCCCGGAGAGGTGCTGTTGTTTCCCTGCCCCACGAACGAGGAAGCAGAGGTGAAGTGGACCATATGACTTCGTGATTACCGGCCTTCAGGCAGGGGTACAAACTACAGAGTCAACTCAAGGGCATCTAAACGAAAGTGGGGTTGGGAGTGGGATTTGGAAATACCAGGAAGCAAATCCTTTGCCTAGACTTAAGTTAAACCTGTCTTCCTCTAGCTACACCCCTTTTTCAAGTTTCGTTTTGTTTCCTCGGTGAGTTCAGCTTGACACATTCTTGAGGGAAGTCCACCATGTCTTCTCATTCCACATTCTCTGTGCTAGCCACGGTAGAGTGAGCGTTCCGGGCAGGCTTGTAAGGCAGCCAGGAAGGATCCGGGGGCTGAAGGAGACGTAGGGTGATGAAGGAGACTTGGTGATGAGGTGGAGAAAAGTGGAGAAATACTGTGATTTCAGTGGCACTGGAGAACACATTGCAAATTAAGTTGCTATTTGGGTTTGCCATCCATCATAAGCAGCAACTGAGTCAGGAGCATAGTGTAAGAGCAAGGTTATCATCCTTTACTAGTGATGTAATCATCATCTGCTCTGGGAAATGTTTAATGTGCTGCTCGGCTGAGTTAATAGAGAGGAGACGAGAGAAAACAAATCCCTGAGATATTTATCCTCAAAGAAAGTCCCAGCTCCTTGCTCATGTAAAAGAATGCTGGCAATAATGCATGTAAAACATTTGCAAAAAAGTTACTTCAGGGTATCATGTGTGAATCCTTGCTGCATGAAATGAACGTCTATTTCTTTTGCGTTGGGTGTTTGTTTGTTAGAGACAGAGTCTCACTATCTACTTCAGGCTCGCCTTGAGCTCTCTGACGCTCCTACCTCAGCCTCCCGAATGCTGGGATTGCAGTATCCGCCACAATGCCCAGCCATGAATATCCATTTTTATGGCAAAGAGCTTTCGTACAGGAAATGACTACATTAATAGTTTACCTGAGATGATTCAGGTAAGGGTGCATGAGATAACGTCTATCAGCTTTCTTTAATGGAAGAAAATCTTCACCACTATATTAGGGTTTTCTGGAAGAGAGCTGCCACAAAATACCAAGAAATCCTGACCATTAGACTGAACATTCTTTTGTATAACTTTAAAAAGTGTAATAAATAGCAATGAGCCTCTCAAAGGAGCAATATTACTTGTTGCAAGCAAAACAAAACCAAAACCAAAATCAATGCAATGGTGGCCAAGTAGTTAAGTATGAATGGAAAAGTACATGCTATGTAAATCAGTAAATGAGACATTTTCACTAATAATAGAAACACATCTTATGCAAAGAGAATATCCTTAATATTTTGGAAATAATTTAAAAAGCAGTGCATTGAAACACTTGCTGTAACTCCAAACTATTTGATATATTTCCAAAATATGTATATTGTCAAAGTCTGTTGATTAGACTAAAGCTGATGTTTGTACTGATATAATTTAATTTTAAAGAACTATGTGGGTTTTTTTTTAGAACTATGTGATTTGAATGTTTAAAAAACCAACAAAATAGTAATTGTCCTTTCTGACCATAGTGAAATGACTCATATCTCATAACCTTGTGATTTTGTGTTCCAAGATATAGATGTATTCCTTTCAAGCTAGGTGATTACTATGGAGTTTACTTTTTTTTTTTTTTTTTTTTTTTTTT
>NW_004955483.1:5040476-5042242 GCF_000276665.1 Chinchilla lanigera | reverse complement strand
TCTTTTTGAGACAGGGTCTCACTATGCAGTTCAGGCTTGCCTTGAGCTCATTTTGTAGCCCAGGCTGGTCTCCAACTCAAGGTGATCCTCCTGCCTCAGCCTCCTGAGTGCTGGGATTACAGGTGTGCCTGGCCCAGCAGAATAGTTTTCTAGACCCTTAATATCTTCATTAAATTGCTTGAATCCCTAATACATGTCCTTTGCTATAGTATGTAGTGTATAGTAATACACCAGATTTTTGTGACTTTTCAGGGAGTTTTCTCTGGCACTGGGCTTTTTTGTGTTATTTTTTATTTTTTGTTTTGTTTTGTTTTTTCCTGGTACCAGGAATCGAACTCACAACCTTGCACTTGCCAGGCAGGTGCTGTGGCACTGAGCTAAATCCCCAGCCCCGTTATTTTTGATTGAATATTGTCCATGCTTATATTTTTCTTGCTCTGTATCTTACTGAGCCAAATAGGATATTCATGCTTGGTGGGTTTTTTTTTTTTTTTTTTTTGTCTCTTAAGTTCCACCAAAAAATTAAATAAATAAAGCGAAAAATAATATAATTCCCAGAAGTTGTAGAAATCTTTCCTGAAGATTTTCTGACAGCAGACTTACTCATGAAGCACAGATGTCTTACAGTGGAAGTCAAGAACATGTGGCCCGAGATCCTTGTGCCCTTTTCAAATGTGAACTTCACACTCAGAAGCAAGAGCTTCCCTTTCACCTTTCTCCAGTCTTACTTTCTCAAGCACTTCATTTCGAGCAAAGAGCCCAGGGGCCACTGGATTTTGTCAGGACTGGCCCAAACCTCCCCGACTAGTAAATTAGGAAGAAAATTTCCTAAATGAAGACAGTTCTTCCTCTAAAACCATTCACCCAGCCTGTATTTATAGTCCTAGACTCCAAAATGAAATTCCTCACCCTCTGATTCATTTTTCTTTCTTCATTGGTCTGGGGAGGACGTCCAGTACAATGCTGAGATTAGCATTTCCTCTTTTTCTCCTGGCAGTCAAGGAGAATGCCCAGTGTTTCACCATTCAGTGTGGTGTTAGACATAGGTTTTGTTTTTAAGATACCGTTTATGAAGCAAGGGCCAATCCATTCTTAATTTGTCAGTTGTTTGCTTGATCATCAATAGATCTAGAATTTTTGTAATTATTTTTCTGAAATCAGTTTTGATATTTTCCCCCTTTAACCTGTTACTTTGTTAAATGACTTTAATAGATTTTTCTAATGCTAAATGATTTATGTATCCTTGGGGTGTACCACACCTGCTCCTGATTTATTACTTTTCAAAGTGCAGTGATAAATTAAGTTTTGTAATATCTCTTTGGGGTTTGTAGATGTATGTTAATAAATGAGATTATAGTTTTTCTTATACTGTCCTTTGTCAATATTATTTTCATAAAATGAAGTGAGGAATTGGCTCCTTTTTTCAAGTTACAGTTTTGGAATAGTTTATGACAGAGCTCCTCCTTTTCTTCCTTCCTCCCTCCTTCCCTCCCTTCCTCTTTCTTTCTTTCTTTCTTTTTTGTTTGTATTTTTTCTGTTGTTTGTTTGTTTTTCCGGTACGGGGAACCGAACTCACGACCTTGAACTTGCCAGGCAGGCGCTGTGCCTCTGAGCTAAATCCCCAGCCCCCTCTTTCTTTCTTTCTTGTTTGTATTTTTTTTGTTGTTTGTTTGTTTTTTTCCGGTACCGGGAATGGAACTCACGACCTTGCACTTGCCAGGCAGGCACTGTGCTGCTGAGCTAAATCCCTAGCCCCAACTGTCTTT
>NW_004955483.1:5035713-5039526 GCF_000276665.1 Chinchilla lanigera | reverse complement strand
ATCCTCCTGCCTCAGCCTCCCGAGTGCTGGGATTACAGGCATGTGCCACCACGCCCGGTTTTATTGTTTTTTTAGTCAATGTTATTTACATTTCTCAAGACATAGCAATCGCTTTGCTTATTATTGTTGTTTGAATCATGGTCCTTTTGTCAAGTAACATTTCTTTCTTGTAAAGAGCTGATTAATGGCCAGGTATGGTGGCACATGCCTGTAATCCCAGCACTTGGGAGGCTGAGGCAGGAGGATCGTTGTGAGTTCCAGACCAGCCTGGGCTACAAAGTGAGCTCAAAGCCAGCCTGAATTGCATAGTGAGACTCTGTTTCAGACAAAAAAACAAAACAAGACTAAACAGAGCTGATTAATGGCAAAGTGTGTATTTTTTTTTTTTTTTTTTATGGATTTTTGTTATCAGTGCTGGGAATTGAACCCAAGGCCTCACACATGCTAGACAAATGCTATACCACTGAGCTATACCCGCTACCCACTATGTCTTTGTAGCTTTCAAACCCTTTTATGTTGCCCTCTTTCTAAATGATAATTAAACTGCTACTAACTATGCTACTAACTATGTATCTTAGTTACTTTTCGCGTTGCTGAGGCAAAATACCTGACAGCCAAAGTTAAAGGAGGGAAGGTTTATTTTAGCTCACAGTTTGTAGAAGTCTAAATCATAGTCAGCTGGCTCCAAGGCAGGGTGGCATGGCAGAGAGGCATCACAAAGAAGAAACACTTCATGGCATGGCAGGCAGAAGGCAGCAAAGCAGCAAGGAGCAGCAGCAAACCTCCCTCTCCCTTTTATTGCATCCAGGCTACAAGTCTCTTGCGTGGTGCCACCCACACCCAATGTAGTCTTTCCCATTAGCCACACCCAGAACTGTGCTAAACCAATCAGTGGACTAATTTAGTATGACACACCCTAGGTCCAGCCAGCTCTGCAAAGCCCCACCGATGGGTGCATGAGGCTTTGGTTAGCATCTAGATAGAAGCCATAGTGGTATTATTTTTCCTGAGCTTTTTTTTTGGGGGGGGGTACCGGGAATTGAACTCAAGACCTTGTGTTTGCCAGGCAGGCTCTTGTGCCGCTGAACTATATCCCTGGCTCCCTCCTGAGCATTTTGATGGTATGAGTGATCATCTTTTCATCTACATCATTACTAATGAGAAGTTTGCTATTCCTCCTCACATTTTTTTGACACTGGGGATACATCTCAGTGGTAGGGCCTTTGCCTGGCATGCACAAGACCCTGGGTTTGATTCCCCATACTAGAAAAAAGAGCACACCCATTTTTTTATAATATATGTATATATTTCTGTCACCCCTCTGGTGTCCTAAATAGTTTCCTGTTGTTTCCTCCAGCTTCATTGTGTTGTGTCTGGATTTATTTTTATTTATCTTTTTTTTTTTTGTTTTTTTTTGGTTTTTCTCTGGTACCGGGAACCGAACTCACGACCTTGCGCTTGCCAGGCAAGTGCTTTTGCCGCTGAGCTAAATCCCCAGCCCCTATTTTTATTTATCTTGAGGATCTGATTCTTCAGTGTGTTTATTCATGTCTTTCACCAAGACCAAATTCTCAGAAATTTATGAATACATATTTATACCTATAAATTGCCTCTTCTGTCTTCTCCTTGTACTTTTTTTCTGAGAAATATAGAATACATGATTTCCCTTCTTTTTTTTTTTTTCCCGGTACCGGGAATCGAACTCACGACCTAGCACTTGCCAGGCAGGTGCTGTGCCGCTGAGCTAAATCCCCAGCTCCAATTTCCCTTCTCAGTCTGGTCTCTAAATCTTTTCCCTTTCAAACATTTTATTTTTATCTCTGTTTCAATCTGGGATAGTTCCTTCAAGCTTTCAGTCTGTAACATCTGCCTTTGGCTGAGTTCTAGTCTGTGCCTGAACTCCGGGTCGTGTCAGTGGACCCTGCCGCCCCCTGCCCAGGACCTTGCAGTACTTTCTGGTTGACTTTCAACTGTAAGTATTGCAGGGTTTTTTGGAACTACAGGCAGCAATTGTTGGGAAAGAAATGCTCCTTTTACCAGTCCACATTCAGCAATTCCCAGGGGTTTTTTTTATCAATCCCCGACTCCCTGACTTCTGAGATGAGATGATTCTCCGGCCCATTTTGCATCCCATCTTGGTTTCCACAGAACTGAGCTCATATAGAAATGCCTGTACTTTTATACACTTACATGCAAAACTATGAACATGTGTTTGTCTGAGAATCTGCTTCTGGGAGAACTCAAATGAAGATACCTATGCATCCTCTGTGTGTGTGTGTGCGTGTGTGTGTGTGTGTGTGTGTGTGGTAGTACTGGAGACTAAACCCAGAACTTTCACTAAATTACATCCCCAGCTTTTTATTTTTTACAGTGGTCAAGATTCCACTAAATCACTACGTTGCTCAGGCTAGACTCAAACTTACAAGCCTCCTGTGAGCCTCCCACCATGCTGGGATTACAGGTATGCGCCACCAGGCCTGGGTCAGTCATCCACATTATTTTGTACTTTTAAAAGTTCTACAACCTCTGCTTGTTTTTTTTTTTTGTATACTGCTCTATTTGCTCTTTATGGCTTTACTTCCTTTTTTTTTCTGGGGACTGGGGAGTAAACTCAGGGCTTTCACACTGAACTACATCTTAGCCCTGTTTTTATGTTTTATTTTGAGACAGAGTCTCGCTAAATCATCAAGTTGCCCAGACTGGGCTTGACCTTGCCATCCTCCTGCCTCAGCATCCCACACTGCTGGGATTATAGGCATGCACCACCATACCTAAGTTCCGCATTTTTCTTCTCAGTTTATTTTGGACATACTTAATTTGCAGCCTCTTTTTCTTTGTGAGTGCATGTTCCATGAAGACTGCAGTGCTGACGGGAGTCCTGTGGGCCTGCGAAAGCCTGTGCAGGTTGTGAGCATCTGCAGAGAGGACAGTGCTGGCTTAGGCTAGAGTCCCAAGGTTTTACTGATTTGACACCCACTTTATGTTCATTTCTTGGCTTGGAATGCCTGCCTCGTGCAGATAATAGAAATGTGAACTGTAGGGCTGGGATGCAGCTCAGTGATAATGCATGTGCTTAGTGCCCCTGAGACCCTAGTTTAGTCCTCAGCACCGAGACAATGAGGAACTCAGGTATGAGGCAGTCTTGATGTTCATGAACCAGGTTTGTCAGCTGGTGAAAAAAGTCTGTTGTATCCTTGAGGAGGAGGGTGGAATTTTCTGCTTCTATTTTCACAAGAGGAGCAACTGTGTGTTGAGATCTCAGCTATACGTGCAGGTGCGGTATTGCGTGGACAGAAAATCACATCTTCTGTCCTCGTGCAGGAAAGCCCTGTGGACTAGGTCCTCCGTGGGTGTCAGCGACTCCTCTCCATCTCTGCAAGCCTAGATTATGTCTTTACTGTTGTTTGAAGTTCTCTCTTTCTCTCTGATGCTTTGGCACTCCCTTGGACTCTTTCAAGTCCTTGCACAGATGCATGTATGTGTGGGTAACTTCTGTTTGTCTGTAATGGAGACTGGGGAGGGAAGGTCCCGTCAGCTCAGTTTGCTCACCTGCTGTACAGTTGGAAGTCTAAGATCCTCTGATTAAAACAGGATGCCATGACAGCCACGCCAAGGGATTCTTCACGGTGCCTTGTGCACGGTGACTGTGTGACCCTCTGAGCTGTGAAAAGTAGCCAGGGCCTTGAGGTCACACAGGCCAATCCAAGCCATGCGGATTTGGAGGTACAGGTGATAATGAATGGGAAACAAGACTGTGTTTGAAATTTTAAAATTAGTGGAATAAGGGGCTGGGGATTTAGCTCAGGGGCAAAG